>NC_053028.1:332260917-332560917 GCF_003073215.2 Triticum urartu | reverse complement strand
TTGTTCACCCAAGACAAGGAAGAAACCAAGCAGACACCCGTCGATGAGGACGGGTCCACCAACGCCACTTTCACCATAGGCGCCAACCTCGAACCCGAGTAGGAGGAGGCCCTGGTCGGGTTCCTGCGCGCAAACAAGAAGGTATTCGCTTGGGAGCCTGACCAGTTGGCAGGGATCCCTAGGAGAGTAATCGAGCATCACCTCAACGTGTGCCCCAACGTGCGCCCTGTGAAGCAGAAGGCCAGGCGGCAGTCCACAGAAAAGCAGGCCTTCATCGTCCAAGAGACCCGCAAATTAGAAGCCGCTGGGGTCATTCGCGAGGTCCGATACCCGGATTGGTTGGCCAACCCTGTCGTTGTGCCAAAGAAGGGAGGGAAGGAGCACATGTGTGTCGACTTCACCAACCTCAACAAAGCATGCCCGCAAGATCCAATCCCGCTCCCACGCATCGACCAGATTGTCGATTCCATCGCGGAATGCGACCTGCTATGCTTCTTGGATGCCTTCTCTGGGTATCACCAGATCAAGATGGCGGTAGAAGACGTCGAAAAGACAGCCTTCCTAACCCCGTGTGGGGTGTACTGCTACACTTGCATGCCATTCGGGCTGCGTAACACAGGGGCGACCTTTCAGCGGCTGATGCTAATCACCTTGGGCCCGTAGCTCGGGAAGAATGTTGAAGCTTACGTCGATGACATTGTGGTAAAGTCTCGGGAGGCCAGGACCCTGATACAAGACCTGGAGGAAACCTTCGCGAGCCTCAACGAAGTGAACCTACGGCTCAACCCAGAGAAGTGTGTGTTCGGAGTCCCCTCGGGCAAGCTCTTGGGTTTCCTCGTGTCCCACTGAGGCATCGAGGCTAACCCAGAAAAGGTCATGGCGGTGAAAGACATGAGCCCGCCAAAGACCCTCAGAGAAATGCAGAAGCTCACTGGGCGCGTGACCGCGCTAGGGCGCTTCATCTCCAAGTTGGGGGAATGAGCGCTGCCCTTCTTCCAGCTAATGAAGAAAAAGGGGCCCTTTGAGTGGACTGAAGAGGCCGACAAGGCGTTCCAGGATCTCAAGAGATACCTGACCAGCCCACCGGTCATGGTGGCTCCGCACTCTCAAGAGCCCCTGGTGCTTTACCTCGCCGCCACTCCGTACTCCGCCAGCGCAGCCCTGGTGGCGGTTAGAGAGGAGCGTCGAATCAAAACCATAGCAGCAGCCCGGGACAAGGCAAAGCAGGAACAAGGAAGGCCCACAGAAACCGCCACCACGGCTGAGGAGGATCAGCCGCCGCAGAGGAGTGCACCGGAGGCGGAAGAGGCCCCTCCCCCAGATGGCCAGCCTTAGGAGGCCTCATCGCCTCAAGAGGCGCCATGGTCTCCGAAGGGAGCCACCAGCACTGATGCACCCAACCTCGTCGAGCACCCGGTGTACTTTGTTAGCACGGTGTTGCGGGATGCGAGGGCACGGTACCCCATGCCTCAGAAACTCCTCCTCGCGCTACAGGTGGCCTCGCGCAAGCTGCAGCATTATTTTCAGGGTCACCCCATCAAGGTCGTCTCGTCATACCCCCTGGAGAGAGTGCTCAGGAGCCCTAACTCAGCTGGAAGGGTCGCTGAGTGGAACATAGAACTGCAAGCGTTTCAGCTCGAATTCAGCACGACCAGAGTCATCAAGGGAGCAGCATTGGCGGATTTTGTGGCAGAATGGACAAAGGCACCAGGCCTCAAGGCCGACGAGGATCGGTCCCTCTCCCCAGGAAGCGAGGTGCCAGAAGGCTGGATCATGTACTTCGATGGGCGTTCTCTAGGCATGGCGCTGGGGCTGGGGCGGTGCTTATATCGCCCACTCAGGACAAGCTCTACTACGCTGTGCAGCTCTGTTTCCAGCAAGGTGAAAAGGTCTCCAACAACATAGCGGAGTATGAAGGTTTAATAGCGGGCTTGAAGGCCGCAGCTGCCCTGGGGGTGAAACGCCTCACCATCAAGGGCGATTTGCAGCTCCTTGTTAATTTCTCTAGCAAGGTGTACGAGCCGAAAGATGAGCACATGGAAGCCTACCTTGCGGAGGTCTGCAGGATGGAGAAGCGGTTCTGGGGGTTGGAGTTGCAGCATGTGCCCCGTGGCACCAATCAGCAGGCCGACGACATCGCCAAACGGGCGTCCAGGCAGTTACCTCAAGAGCCTGGCGTCTTCGAGGAGCGGCTCTTCAAGCCCTCAGCCCTGCTGTCATTGTCAAACACGGCTCAGCCTCGGGAGAAGCTCCCCCAGCCACCTACCTCAGGAGCTCCGGCCTGTGGCCCGGCCTCAGGAGCACGCCCGCTCCTAACGATGGAACCTCAGGAGGGATGCTGGATCACGGAGCTCCGGAGTTACTTAACACAAGGGACCCTGCCGGAGAAGGAGGAGGAAGCGGAGCGAGTGGCACGCCAGGCCACGGCATACTGCATCAAGGATGGAGAGCTCTACCGGAAGCGACCAAACGATGTATCCCTGCACTGCATCCCAGGGAGCAAGGGAAGGAACTGCTGGAAGATATACATGGCGGAGACTGTGGACATCATTCATCATCACGGACCCTCGTCGGCAAGGCGTTTCGCAGTGGGTTTTATTGGCCCACCGCGCTCAATGACGCCGTCGAACTAGTGAAAGATTGTGAGGCCTTCCAGTTCCACGCCAAGCAGATCCATCAACCAGCAGGAGGCCTGCAGACTATACCCCTTTCGTGGCCATTCGCAGTCTGGGGGCTGGACATCTTGGGCCCGTTTCCTCGGGCGCCAGGGGGCTACCGCTACCTCTACATCGCCGTGGACAAGTTCACCAAGTGGGCTGAAGTAGAGGCTGTCCGCACCATTCCCGCGGTCAAGTTCATTAAGGGCATCGTGAGCCAGTTTGGGGTGCCGAACCGCATCATCACGGACAACGGTTCGCAGTTCACCAGTAACCTCTTCAAAACATACTGTGCTAACCTTGGAACGCAGATATGCTACGCTTCGGTGGCGCACCCCCGAAGCAACGGCCAGGCCGAGTGAGCCAACGCAGAGGTCCTAAGGGGCCTCAAGACCAGGACGTTCAAGAAGAAGCTGGAGGCCTGCGGCAGAGGTTGGTACGATGAGCTTCAGTCCGTGTTGTGGTCCATCCGCACAACCGCGACCAAGCCGACTGGAGAGACCCCGTTCTTCCTGGTCTACGGAGCCGAAGCGGTCCTCCCTCACGAGGTCAGACGTCGCTCCGTGCGGGTCCTGGCGTTCGACGAGGCGCAGCAGGACGCCATGTGGGGGATGGACCTCGTGCTGGGGGAGGAACGTCGCCGAGAAGCCGCGCTGCGAGCAGCGAGGTACCAACAAGCACTGCGGCGATATCACTGCCGCAACATCCGCCCCAGAACTCTCGAGGTAGGAGACCTCGTGCTCAGACGGGTTCTCTCCAGGGAGGGGCTGCACAAGCTCTCTCCCATGTGGGAGGGCCCGTTCAAAGTTGTTCATGTTTCCAGGCCCGGCTCCGTGCGCTTGGAGACTCAGGAGGGGTTGCCGGTCCAGAACGCATGGAACATCCAGCACTTCCGGAGGTTCTACACCTAAAAAGGCCCAGAGCCTGTTAAGAAGGCGAATGCCTGTGAAGCTGTCACATTTTGGAAAAGGCCCAGAGCCTGTGTGTAACACCCTCGATGCGACTATAGCTCCCACGTGTCGAGGCACGACTTAGAGACATAATCGCATTGAAGGCATATGTCGCAAGTTAGGAAATCTTCACAACATCCCATGTAATATGATAATAAAAGGGGAGATAACATAGTTGGCTTACACTCGCCACGTCAATCAACAACATAAATAACATTACATCATCCAAACACTCATGGCCCGACTACGGCGCCAAAATAAAAGAGAACCCAACATGCGACACGGTCCCAATCACCCCCAACTGGGCACCACTACTGATCATCGGGAAAGGAAACGTAGTATCGTTGAGAGTCTTTGTCGAACTCCCACTTGAGCTCATACGCGTCACCTGGAGCAGAATCATCAGGCCCTGCATCTGGTGTAATAGTAATCTGTGAGCCACAGGGACTCAGCAATCTCGTACCCTCGCGATCAAGACTATTTAAGCTTACGGGTATGGCAAGGTAAATATATGAGTGGAGCTGCAGCAAGCGACTAGCAAGTATGATGGCTAACTTATTCGCAAAGGAGAGCGAGGAGAGGAGGCAAAGCACGAGCGAGAAACTAAAGAGCAACCTGCGCAAGCATTACTCCAACACCGTGTCCACTTCCCGGACTCCGCCGAGAAGAGGCCCTCACGGTAACACACCTAGTTGATTCATTTTTAATTAATTAAGGTTCAAGTTATCTACAACCGGACATTAACAAATTCCCATCTGCCCATAACCGCGGGCACGACTTTCAAAAGTTCAATCCCTGCAGGGGAGTCCCAACTTAGCCCATGACAAGCTCTCACGGTCAACGAAGGAATAGACCTCCTCCCAAGACGTTCCGATCAGACTCGGTATTTCGGTAACTCAATACATTTCGACAGGTTAAAACAAGACCAGCAACACCGCCCGAATGTGCCAACAAATCCCGATAGGAGCTGCACATATCTCTTTCTCAGGGCACACTCAGATTGTCCAAACTTCCGGTAGGCCATCCCAGAGTTGCCCCTGGTAGCCACCGGCGGCTGACAGTTTGGACCAACACTCAGAGGAGCACTGGCCCGGGGGGGGGGGTTAAAATAAGATGACCCTTGAGTCTGCAGAACCCAAGGGAAAGAAAAGGCTAGGTGGCAAACGGTAAAACCAAGGTTGGGCATTGCTGGAAAAAGTTTTAATCAAGGCGAACTATCAAGGGATTCCCATTATAACCCAACCGCGTAAGGAACGCAAAATCCGGGAACATAACACCGATATGACGGAAACTAGGGCGGCAAGAGTGGAACAAAACACTAGGCGAGAGGCCGAGCCTTCCACCCTTTACCAAGTATATAGATGCATTAAGATAACACGACAATATAATGATATCCCAACAAGTAAATAAAAGATGTTCCAACAAGGAACGGCCTCCAATCTTCACCTGCAACTAGCAACGCTATAAGAGGGGCTGAGCAAAGCGGTAACATAGCCAATCAACGGTTTGCTAGGACAATGGTGGGTTCAAGGTTTGACATGGCAATTTGGGAGGCTTTCAAGCATGTGGTAGGCATCGTAGCAATGGCATAGCAAAAGAGCGAGCAAACTAGCATAGCAAAGATAGTAGTGATTTCGAGGGTATGATCATCTTGCCTGCACAGTTGTCAGAGTTGACTGGATCCTCAAGAGCAAACTCAACGGGCTCCTCGGTAGCGAACTCGTCTCCCGGCTCTACCCAAACAAGACAAACAAGCAACAAGGACACAATCAACCACGTGCAAACTCAAACAACACGATGCAAAGATGATATGCTATGCGGGATGCGATGCGGGATGCAAAAAGCAAGATATGACAGGAAATGCATGAACCTGGCCTCAACATGGAAATCCAAGTATTCCACTAGAAAGATGGGATGAAATCGCTTGAAAACGATATAAAGAACGCCGGAATCGGAGTTACGGTTTGGAAATGGCAAGCGATTCAAAATTGACACCGGTCTGCGACTTACAGCAAGTAGGCATCTAAATGCAACGAAATGAACATGCTACAGCATCCAAACATGACAACAAAATACATGGCAGGGATGCACAAAAGATTCTTAACAAAAGTCTAGCACTGACCTACGGCCAATTCAACCATTAGGAGGTTCAAACAAGCATGGCAAAAACGCAAATGGTAAAACAGATCTCACACTTAGTGAAATTAACACTTGTCTGGAATTTCAGATCATATAGCCCTCTTCGGAGCAACAAAACAACATGCTACAGGACCTGAACATGACAAAGAAAGACATGGCATGGAGCTACTCAACAAGATTAACAAAAGTCCCTTAGTGACCTTGGCCAAAAGGGATCACAAAATATACTAACAAGCACACGAACATAGCAAAAAACATAATCAGTTTTCAGACTTAGTGAAAACTGGGACATGCTGAAACATAACTCACGAAGGCATGTTTACGAGCTCGATGCACTCACCACGGTGCAAGTCATAGCAAGACAATCATACACCCATAAAGAAGGCACAAAATACTAGCTAGACATGGAAAGAACAATGGCATAGCATGCATGGATCAACTACAATAACATCGGCAAAATCGCAAACAAGTTGATGATCTGCCCAGATTCGCAACGAAGCAAAAGTAGAGCTCGATTGACTAAAGCTAGGGTGCTCCATAATTGCAAACAAAGACACGGATGGATAGAGAACTCCTTTACTGATCATCCTCAAAAGAGGCACGGATCACTAGGAAACAGCATGAACATATGGCATCATGAACTAAATAATCCTAGACTTAGTGAAAACTACTAAGTCCCTGAAAACAGATTTACCGGGTGCCTCACTTTGCAAGCTTGCACAAGTCACCACACACATCACAAAAATGCATGGGTTGCACCTCTGGAAAGATAACAAAATCCTTAACAAAACATCTATAGGACTCATGGGCATATCATGCACACAACAATCATGGCAAAAATGACAAAAGTCTAAGATGAACTAGCAGATCTGACAATTAACTCACGAAGGCCTCTTCTAACAGCATTTCGGGCATCAAGATGAACTCAAATGAAAATGACGCAATGGAATGAAATGATGTACTCATCGAGGCGAACATTTTGATATACTATATGTCCAAAACGGAACTACGGATGCGGAGATATCACAGGTCAAAGTTTGCATAAAAAATTAGGGTTCCGGGGGGAAAAGTCAACCGAGGGGATTTTTCAGATCCAGATCCAGCGCGAATGTTGAGGTTCGCCGGAGTCTCGTCGGGATCCCTGTAGCAGCAGAGAGGGAGTTCGCCGGAGCGGCTCCGGCCAGTGGAGAACGGCGCGGGGCGGCACGGGGACCGAGGCGGTGGTGGTGGCAGGGCGCCGGGCGGCGGAGCCGGGTGCACTGGCTCGGGGCAGCGATGGCGTGCGGCGGCGCCGGCCACCGGAGCCGAGGGAGGCGGCGGCGCGGGGCGCTGGGAGCTGGGAGGTGCGGGCGGCGGCGAACGGGCCCGCGGGGGCCCCGCGTGGGCCGGGCGGGCCTCGGGCGGCGGCGGCGAAGCGGTCCCGCCCCGGGGACAGGTGGCAGTGGCTGGTTGGAGGCGGCGGGATCCGGACACATCCGGCTCGCGCGGACGTTGTCCGGCGGCGGCGGAGAGGGATTTTTTTTAGGGTTTAGAGAGGGGATCCGCAAATTTTCGAGGGGGGTGTATATATAGGCATAGAGGGAGCTAGGGGAGTTCAAATGAGGTGCGGTTTTCGGCCACGCGATCGTGATCGAACGCTCTAGGACATGGAGCAGAGTTTGGTGGGTTTTGGGCCAAATTGGAGGGGTGTTGGGCTGCAACACACACGAGGCCTTTTCGGTCCCTTGGTTAACCGTTGGAGTATCAAACGAAGTCCAAATGGTACGAAACTTGACAGGCGGTCTACCGGTAGCAAACTAGGGCCACTTGGCAAGTCTCGGTCCAATCCGGAAATGTTTAATCCCCACACACGAAAGAAAGCTAGAAATGACCACTGGAGGAGAACGAAGCGCCGGAATGCAAAACGGACAACGGGGAAAATGCTCGAATGCATGAGACGAACACGTATGCAAATGCAATGCACATGATGACATGATATGAGATGCATGACAACGACAACAACACACGGAGACAAAAACCCGAACCCGAGGAAATAAATATAACTTAACGCCGGAAATGGCAAGAGTTGGAGTAAAATAGGGAAAGTTACATCCGGGGTGTTACAACACTGCACCACTACGAAAGGATCTCGTCCCGAGATCTAGGACTGAAAGAACGCCGGGTACTCAGAACGGAGGTGATCCTCGCATTCCTAGGTAGCTTCACGGTCGGAATGGTGTGACCACTTGACTTTGAGAAATTTGATTGACTTGTTGCGAGTCTTGCGTTCAGTCTCCTCAAGAATAGCAACTGGGTGCTCACGATAAGAGAGATCTTCTTGGAGCTTAATGTCCTTGAAGTTGACGGTGTGGTCAGGAGTCTTGAAGCACTTTCGAAGCTGAGAGATATGGAACACATCATGAACATTTGCAAAGTTTGAAGGAAGCTTGAGTTGATAGGCAAGGTCGCCTCTCTTGCTGACAATCTTGAAAGGTCCCACGTATCTAGAGGCAAGCTTCCCTTTGATACCGAAGCGACGAGTACCTTTCATAGGAGAGACACGGAGGTAAACATGATCTCCGATCTCAAAAGCCAAATCACCGTGCTTACTATCATAGTAGCTCTTCTGGCGGGATTGGGCCGCTTTGAGGTTATCACGAATGACTTTGCACATTTCTTCTGCTTCTGTGATTAAGTCATTACCCAAAAGCTGACGTTCACCGGTTTCAGACCAGTTGAGAGGGGTACGGAACTTCCTGCCATACAGAATTTCAAATGGGGCCTTGCCCGAACTTGCTTGAAAACTGTTGTTGTAGGAGAATTCAGCATAAGGAAGACAATCCTCCCACTTCATGCCGAAGGAGATCACACAAGCCCTGAGCATATCTTCAAGAATCTGGTTGACACGCTCAACTTGACCGCTTGTCTGAGGATGGAAAGCTGTGCTGAAGCGGATGTTCGTGCCCATGGACTTCTGAAAAGAATCCCAAAACTTCGAGGTAAAGATGCTGCCACGGTCTGAAGAGATCACTTGAGGAATATCGTGCAGAGAGACAATACGAGAGGTATAGAGTTCCGCCAATTGAGCTGCAGTGATCGACTCTTTGATAGGAAGAAAATGAGCCACTTTGGTGAGTTTGTCGATGACAATGAATATAGCATCATTGCCACGCTTGGACTTTGGAAACCCAGTCACGAAGTCCATCTCAATGTGGTCAAACTTCCATTCTGGAATGGCAAGAGGTTGGAGGGGACCAGCTGGCCTTTGGTGTTCTGCCTTAACTCTTCTGCAGACATCACATTCATTCACGAATTGAGCGATCTCGCGCTTCATTTGAGTCCCCCAATAAGCTTGCTTAAGGTCCTGATACATCTTCGTGCTCCCAGGGTGGATGGAGAGGAGAGAATTGTGAGCCTCGTTCATGATCACTTTACGGAGGTCACCTTTGGGTACAACAATACGATCCTCGAAGAAGAGAGTGTCCTTGTCATCAAGGCGGTAGCACTTGTACTTGGACTGACTCTTGGCAATCCCAATCTTCACCTTTTTCACCATAGCATCAAGAAGCTGGGCTTGGCGAATCTGGTTTTCTAAGGTAGGAGATACTTGAAGGTTGGCGAGGAAACCTTGAGGAACAACTTGCAGATTAAGTTTGCAGAAATCTTCACAAAGCTCGGGTTGATAAGGCTTGAGAATCAGACTGTTGCAGTAAGCCTTTCTGCTCAAAGCGTCAGCAATCACATTGGCCTTGCCTGGAGTATACTCAATACTCGGATTATACTCTTGAATCATTTCGACCCATCGAGTTTGCCTGAGGTTGAGATTAGGCTGAGTGAAGATGTACTTGAGACTCTTGTGATCAGTGAAAATGTCCACTTTTCTTCCCAATAGAAGATGTCTCCAAGTCAAAAGAGCATGCACAACTGCTGCCAACTCGAGATCATGAGTGGGGTAGTTCTTCTCATTAGGCTTCAACTGGCGAGATGTATAAGCAACAACTTTCTTCTCTTGCATCAATATTGCGCCAAGACCTTGGAGAGAGGCATCACAAAAGACCTCGTACGGCTTGGATTCATCAGGCGGAGTCAGAACTGGAGCAGTGATCAATTTCTCTTTCAAAGTGTTGAAAGCAATATCACACTCCGGAGACCAAACGTACTTGACATGCTTCTGGAGAAGGTTAGAGAGAGGCTTCGCGATCTTAGAAAAGTTTTCAACGAATCTTCGGCAATAGCTTGCGAGACCGAGAAAACTGCGGAGTTGCTTCATGTTCTGAGGAGGTTCCCAATTCACAATTGCAGACACCTTCTCAGGATTCACGGCAATGCCCTTGGCAGAGATGATATGACCAAGATAAAGAACCTCATCAAGCCAAAATTCACACTTGGAGAACTTGGCGTAGAACTGATGTTCTCTAAGCTTATCAAGAACCAAATGCAAGTGCTTGGCATGATCTTCCTTGTTCTTGGAGAAAACCAGAATGTCGTCGACATAGACCAAAACGAAGTCATTGGTGTAGGCGTTGAAGATGAAGTTCATCATGCGAGAGAACGTCGGAGGAGCGTTGGCGAGGCCAAAAGACATGACAGTGTATTCATATGAACCAAAGCTTGTTCTGAATGCTGTCTTGGGAATATCTTCTTCACGAATGCGAATCTGGTGATAACCCATACGGAGATCAAGCTTGGAGAATACTTGGGCACCTTTGAGTTGTTCGAACAGCTCATTGATGTTGGGAAGTGGGTATTTGTTCTTGATGGTCTTCTTGTTCACTGGACGGTAATCAACACAAAGTCGGTCCGTTTCATCCTTCTTCTTCACAAAAAGAACACCACAACCCCACGGAGAAGAACTAGGCCAGATAAGACCCATTTTCTCTTGCATATCGAGTTGCTTCTTCAGCTCTTTCAACTCTTCAGGTCCGAGCTTGTAAGGACGTTTGCACACAGGTTCCGTGCCAGGCTCAAGTTCAATAACGAATTCAACTGGCCGGTGCGGAGGCATTCCTGGGAGCTCTTCTGGAAAGACGTCTTGATATTCGCAAACGACTGGAATTTGAGAGATGGCATCCAATTCACCCTTCTCATTGAGAGAAAACAGACGGATGGTATTATCCCGAGCGGCAAAGACAATTACATCCTCAGACGAATGAGTTAATTGAATCTGCCTGGCTGCACAATCAAGCTGAGCCTTGTGCTTAGAAAGCCAATCCATGCCGAGAATAAGATCAATATCCGAGTTACCAAGAACCATTGGAGAAGCCAGAAACTTGAAATCACCCATCATGATAGAAATATCCGGAATCTCGTGATTAGCAAGCATACATTTACCCGGAGAGACGACTGCTAACGGTTTATGCATAACTTGGGAAGTCAACTCAGCTTAGATGCAAAAGGTTTCGAGATGAAGCAATGCGATGCACCAGTGTCAAAAAGAACTTTTGCAGGTATATCATTAACAGGAAGGTTACCCATGATCACCTCTGACGAGTCCTCTGCCTGAGCTGCATTCATCAAATTGACCTTGGCATGCTTGGGGTTATGCTTGACCACAGCTGTACTTGCCGATCTGACAGGAGGAGGAGGAGGAAGACGCCTCTGGTTGAAACACTTGTTGGCATAGTGAACCTTCTGTTGGCACTTGTTGCACGTGACCTCTGAAAGCGGACGATGATACGGAGCACTCGATCTTGGAACTTGAGACGAAGTCTTGTTCTGAAAGCCAGGGTTGGGTGGGTGGGAAGAACTACTGCCACCTTTGCTCTTCTGCTGATACGGCTGACGGAACGGAGGAGGAGGAAGCCAAAACTTCTACTGCTTCGCCACTTGAGTAGAGGAAGAAGGAGTAACATCTCTGACTTGCTTCTTGGAAGCATCACACCTCAACTGAGCAGCCTCTTGCTTCAGTGCCATGTTGTAGAACTCATCGTACTTCAAGGGCTCAAAGAGAACAAGAGCGAGCTGGATATCTTCTCTGAGACCACCCTTGAATTGGTATATCATGCTCTTCTCATCAGGTACGTCCTGCTTGGCAAAGCGGGCGAGCTTCTGGAACAACTTTTTGTAGTCATAGACAGACAAAGAGCCTTGCTTCAGATTGCGGAATTCCTCACGCTTGCTTTCAACCACACTCTGCGGAATATGATGAGCTCGGAAATCTCGACGGAAATCATCCCAAGTGATAACACGTCCACCTCTGGAGTCCTTGTACTGCTGGAACCATTCTGCAGCTTGATCTTTGAGTTGGAAGGAAGCGAACTTAACAAAGTCCTCAGGCCTGACATTACTGCACTCGAAATGCTTACATAGATCCACAAGCCAATCGTCAGCATCGGTTGCCTCAACACAATTGCTGACAGTCTTTGGCCCGTTAGCAAGGAACTGGTTGAGTGTAGCAAAGTGACTCTGATTGCTGCCTTGATTCCCATGACTGCCTTGATTGCGCTCTTGGAGAATTTGCATGATCAACTGTGTATTTGCATTTGTTGCGGCCATCACAGCTTGCCACGCCTCTGGATGAGGTGGAGGTGGTGGCGGATCAGGATTCGGAGTCGTGCGCGTTGGAGGAGCCATCCTGAAGAGGTTGACCACCATTAGCACATTGATAGATAAATATTGAGCGGAATCCAACAGAATGAAAATTGCAACATATAGTCTTCACATCCGAACAAAATGAACGAATGCATTCCTCTTAAAATGGTCACATATCCATAAATTGAGAAGCGACGTAGAGTTAAGGAAGAGAAATAAATCAACAAGGTACGGATCAAGAACGAATAATCGGTAAGAAATCCCAATCTCAAACCAATATCCGTGGAAGAAGAACTAGAGCTACTAGAATTCCCACCTATGAAACTTCCGTACTTTTCCGGTTATGCAACCAGGTGTTGGGGATACAGGGGAAGCATAATATCTCACCCAAACTAGCAAATCCTACATCCAGATGTATCCATCCTTCAACACATAACCAAGAAAAACTTCGGAAACCATCTACCTCAACCTTCGAAAAGCATCTGTTATACAAGTTATGGCGATACTCCCGAACTCCTGCCCCAGTACTGGGCGGCGTCGAGGTTATCTCAACAACGAACTGCATAAAAGAGATTTTTTATGTCGGCGTACTAAACTCAGGTATTCCAGAACTGCAACGATAAAATTATGATGACAACACCTCAGAGCTCAACTCCCCGGGACACTTCCACTAAACCCCTGACAGGAGGCACCAAGACAATGTTCTCATCATAAAACCATCGGAATGATTTCAAGATACACGCGTGATCCTAGAAATTTTTTTTAGTGAAATTTGAGAAGAGAAGAGTCAAAACTCTACGTCAGGATGCCTTACCAGAGCGATGAGGAGACTGGGAAGTAAAAAGAATTCCTAAACTCTCCGATATATAATTCCTAAATGACTCAAAACATTTTTCTAGACACAACTATGCCGATAATAACGATCAAGCAATGGGGCTCCTAAGGTCGGGGAAGGCTCTGATTACCAACTTGTAACACCCTCGATGCGACTATAGCTCCCACGTGTCGAGGCACGACTTAGAGACATAATCGCATTGAAGGCATATGTCGCAAGTTAGGCAATCTTCACAACATCCCATGTAATATGATAATAAAAGGGGAGATAACATAGTTGGCTTACACTCGCCACGTCAATCAAGAACATAAATAACATTACATCATCCAAACACTCATGGCCCGACTACGGCGCCAAAATAAAAGAGAACCCAACATGCGACACGGTCCCAATCACCCCCAACTGGGCACCACTACTGATCATCGGGAAAGGAAACGTAGTATCGTTGAGAGTCTTTGTCGAACTCCCACTTGAGCTCATACGCGTCACCTGGAGCGGAATCATCAGGCCCTGCATCTGGTGTAATAGTAATCTGTGAGCCACAGGGACTCAGCAATCTCGTACCCTCGCGATCAAGACTATTTAAGCTTATGGGTATGGCAAGGTAAATATATGAGTGGAGCTGCAGCAAGCGACTAGCAAGTATGATGGCTAACTTATTCGCAAAGGAGAGCGAGGAGAGGAGGCAAAGCACGAGCGAGAAAATAAAGAGCAACCTGCGCAAGCATTACTCCAACACCGTGTCCACTTCCCGGACTCCGCCGAGAAGAGGCCATCATGGTAACACACCCAGTTGATTCATTTTTAATTAATTAAGGTTCAAGTTATCTACAACCGAACATTAACAAATTCCCATCTGCCCATAACCGCGGGCACGACTTTTGAAAGTTCAATCCTTGCAGGGGAGTCCCAACTTAGCCCATGACAAGCTCTCACGGTCAACAAAGGAATAGACCTCCTCCCAAGACGTTCCGATCAGACTCGGTATCTCGGTAACTCAAGACACTTCGACAGGTTAAAACAAGACCAGCAACAATGCCCGAATGTGCCGACAAATCCCGATAGGAGCTGCACATATCTCTTTCTCAGGCACAATCAGATTGTCCAAACTTCCGGTAGGCCAGCCCAGAGTTGCCCCTGGTAGCCACCGCCGGCTGACAGTTTGGACCAACACTCAGAGGAGCACTGGCCCGGGGGGGTTAAAATAAGATGACCCTTGAGTCTGCAGAACCCAAGGGAAAGAAAAGGCTAGGTGGCAAACGGTAAAACCAAGGTTGGGCATTGCTGGAAAAGCTTTAATCAAGGCGAACTATCAAGGGGTTCCCAATATAACCCAACCGCGTAAGGAACGCAAAATCCAGGAACATAACACCGATATGACGGAAACTAGGGCGGCAAGAGTGGAACAAAACACTAGGCGAGAGGCCGAGCCTTCCACCCTTTACCAAGTATATAGATGCATTAAGATAACACGGCAATATAATGATATCCCAACAAGTAAATAAAAGATGTTCCAACAAGGAACGGCCTCCAATCTTCACCTGCAACTAGCAACGCTATAAGAGGGGCTGAGCAAAGCGGTGACATAGCCAATCAACGGTTTGCTAGGACAATGGTGGGTTCGAGGTTTGACATGGAAATTTGGGAGGCTTTCAAGCAAGTGGTAGGAATCGTAGCAATGGCATAGCAAAAGAGCGAGCAAACTAGCATAGCAAAGATAGTAGTGATTTCGAGGGTATGATCATCTTGCCTGCACAGTTGTCAGAGTTGACTGGATCCTCAAAAGCAAACTCAACGGGCTCCTCGGTAGCGAACTCGTCTCCCGGCTCTACCCAAACAAGACAAACAAGCAACAAGGACACAATCAACCACGTGCAAACTCAAACAACACGATGCAAAGATGATATGCTATGCGGGATGCGATGCGGGATGCAAAAAGCAAGATATGACAGGAAATGCATGAACCTGGCCTCAACATGGAAATCCAAGTGTGCCACTGGAAATATGGGCTGAAATCGCTTGAAAACGATATAAAGAACGCCGGAATCGGAGTTACGGTTTAGAAATGGCAAGCGATTCAAAATTGACATCGGTCTGCGATTTACAGCAAGTAGGCATCTAAATGCAACGAAATGAACATGCTACAGCATCCAAACATGACAACAAAATACATGGCAGGGATGCACACAAGATTCTTAACAAAAGTCTAGCAATGACCTACGGCCAATTCAACCATTAGGAGGTTCAAACAAGCATGGCAAAAACGCAAATGGTAAAACAGTTCTCAAACTTAGTGAAATTAACACTTGTCTGGAATTTCAGATCATATAGCCCTCTTCGGAGCAACAAAACAACATGCTACAGGACCTGAACATGACAAAGAAAGACATGGCATGGAGCTACTCAACAAGATTAACAAAAGTCCCTTAGTGACCTTGGCCAAAAGGGATCACAAAATATACTAACAAGCACACGAACATAGCAAAAAACATAATCAGTTTTCAGACTTAGTGAAAACTGGGACATGCTGAAACATAACTCACGAAGGCATGTTTACGAGCTCGATGCACTCACCACGGTGCAAGTCATAGCAAGACAAGCATACACCCATAAAGAAGGCACAAAATACTAGCTAGACATGGCAAGAACAATGGCATAGCATGCACGGATCAACTACAATAACATCGGCAAAATCGCAAACAAGTTGATGATCTGCCCAGATTCGCAACGAAGCAAAAGTAGAGCTCGATTGACTCAAGCTAGGGTGCTCCATAATTGCAAACAAAGACATGGATGGATAGAGAACTCCTTTACTGATCATCCTCAAAAGAGGCACGGATCACTAGGAAACAACATGAACATATGGCATCATGAACTAAATAATCCCAGACTTAGTGAAAACTACTAAGTCCCTGAAAACAGATTTACCGGGTGCCTCACTTTGCAAGCTTGCACAAGTCGCCACACACATCACAAAAATTCATGTGTTGCACCTCTGGAAAGATAACAAAATCCTTAACAAAACATCTATAGGACCCATGGGCATATCATGCACACAACAATCATGGCAAAAATGACAAAAGTCTAAGATGAACTAGCAGGTCTGACAATTAACTCACGAAGGCCTCTTCTAACAGCATTTCGGGCATCAAGATGAACTCAAATGAAAATGATGCAATGGAATGAAATGATGTACTCATCGAGACGAACATTATGATATACTATATGTCGAAAACGGAGCTACGGATGCGGAGATATCACAGGTCAAAGTTTGCATAAAAAATTAGGGTTCCAGGGGGAAAAGTCAACCGAGGGAATTTTTCAGATCCAGATCCAGCGCGGATGTCGAGGTTCGCTGGAGTCTCGCCGGGATCACTGTAGCAGCAGAGAGGGAGTTCGCCGGAGCGGCTCCGGCCAGTGGAGAACGGCGCGGGGCGGCACGGGGACCGAGACGGTGGTGGTGGTAGGGCGCCGGGCGGCGGAGCTGGGTGCGCCGGCTCGGGGCGGCGATGGCGTGCGGCGGCGCTGGACACCGGAGCCGATGGAGGCGGCGGCGCTGGGCGCTGGGAGGCGCGGGCGGCGGCGAACGGGCCCGCAGGGGCCCCGCGTGGGCCGGGCGGGCCTCGGGCGGCGGCGGTGAAGCGGTCCCGCCCCGGGGATAGGTGGCAGCGGCTGGTTGGAGGCGGTGGGATCCGGACACGTCCGGCTCGCGCGGACGTTGTCTGGCGGAGAGGGATTTTTTTAGGGTTTAGAGAGGGGATCCGCAAATTTTCGAGGGGGGTTGTATATATAGGCATAGAGGGAGCTACGGGAGTCCAAATGAGGTGTGGTTTTCGGCCACGCGATCGTGATCGAATGCTCTAGGACATGGAGATAAAAACCCGTACCCGAGGAAATAAATATAACTTAATGCCGGAAACGACAAGAGTTGGAGTACAAATAGGGAAAGTTACATCCGGGGTGTTACACTGTGAAGAAGGCGAATGCCTGTGAAGCTGTCGCGTTTTGGAAAAGGCCTAGAGCCTGTGAAGAAGGCGAATGCCTGTGAAGCTGTCGCGTTTTGGAAAAGGCCCTGAGCCTGTGAAGAAGGCGAATGCCTGTGAAGCTATCGCGTTTTGGAAAAGGCCCGGAGCCTGTGAAGAAGGCCAACGCCTGTGAAACTTGCCGCCCGTGACACTCTCACGTAATAATGAGTTGGGGCTATACACGCCCCGGAGTCTCAGGAGCGCTGGCCTCAGGCCCTGGGGCTCCCTCCCACGCCCAGTGGCAGCACTTAGCTCCACGCTGGTGAGAAGACGTCGAAGACTAGATTAGGTGCCAGACGCGGCTTTTCATTTGCTTTCCGCAGTTGGCTTGTTCCTTCTCATTCGAAGTTTTATTGAAGTTGTTGCCGTCTTTGGCTTGTGCTTCTTCGACTTTTCACTCTCCTACCTCGATTTCTCTTATGCGAGGCCTCGCGAGGGGGGGGCGACAGCCGAGCACCCTCGCGAGTGTTCCTGTCCTAGTCGTTCAAAGGGTTCGCGACCTGGGTCCATTACAGGAGAACCCCTCCAGTCCGTGCCCCACGGGCATCGCGACACGAACACAGGGCCTGGGTCGGTCGCCCCCTCACGGCTGGGGCCAGGAACTATCCACATGCGGGCACGTGGCCGGAAGGCACGATAACGGAAGCAAAACGGTGATTAACAGCAATAACCCAAACACACCCCCGCGGGGCTCCACACTACTGTCTTTTTTACGCAGGAACAAGGAAAAGAAAGAACAGATCAGGCGCAGCTCGCCTCACACCGGCCTGCAGGGAAGACTCGAGCTGCCTCCGGGGCTCAGGCAGACTCCCTCTCGCGCTTCACCGGGGCGCGACGGCAGACGGACACGCTACCACCTCCCAAGCAGATGCGACGGCGTGGAGGCTGACCGCGGCCACCGCTGGAAGAGTCGCCGCCTGAAGAAGAACCAGAGAAGCTTGGGGAACCCCGAGTGCCGCCAGTCACGCGAGCGCTGTCTTCTCCATCATCGCCGGAGCTGGGTTCCCGGCCGCGGTCGTCGTCCTCGGGGCAGCACCCTGCGCGGCGACCATCTTCCCCAAACACCCTCATGTAGAGGGTGGCATCGCCATCAAACTTGAAGTGCAGGGTGCAACGACGGCTCAGGCCACGCGCGCGGGCAAACGTCTGCCAACCGCGGGCCAGGGCCAGGCTCCCGGCTGCAGAGACCTCCAGTGAAGCCCATGAGGCCCGTTGCAGCAGCCGTCGGCCTGAAGCCAGAGGCCGCCCGTGGCACCGGCCGGGAGCTCGCCGAGGAGGAAGCGAGGAAGCGGAAGCCGGGTGCTAGTCGGCTCCGCTGACCACACAACGAACTCCAGCAGCACCTCTGCAGCGTGAAAGCGCGGCCTAGGGGGACGCGCGACCGGAGCGCGCCCCCCGGCCGCAGCAATCCACCCGTCGCCGTGCTGAAAATCGCCTCCACGGCCGCGGGGAGCTACCGTGGTGGCCACAGGATGTTTGCGAGGGCGCCCTTGGCCGTGCTTGGGCGGGGGAGAGACAGGCTCAACCTGGCGAGCCTTCCCCTTCTCTACGGCCGAGAACCTCCTCGACGGGGCCATGAAGAAAAGGAGAAGCAAGGGGGGGATGAACTGGAAGAGCCAACCTACGGCCCCCACGATCGCAGGTAATTATGACCCGCTTTGCATGCAAGGACTTGTCCAATCCGTGCAGTTGCCGAGGCGCCATGGGGAAGTGGAGACGCCCACGTCCAATCAACCGCCACGCGGCGCCCAAGACCGCAGGCTGTTAGGGCCCGCGGCACTTCGCTCTTGCCCTTTCGCCTCCCTGCACGGCCAAGCCCGGGCGCGCCTTGGGCCCGGGGGCTACTGTCGGCGTTCTGGGAATGGGGGTCCCCAGACTTGCCTGCCTGCGGCCTGCGGCGTGGCTCAAAGGGGTCCCAACACGGCCCATCTTCACCAACACAGACCCAAGACCCTCGTGAGGGACCAAGCCTCACAGGGCGGACGATGCGGAGCTTCCTCAGGCACGGCCTCATCAGGCTGGCTCGCGAGGAGGCGGAGAGATCAAGGTGGGGTACCTCACGAGGTGCCCGTGATGCAAGCCATGACGACCAAGGGCGCCAGGCGGGTGCCAGCCCGCGCAGTGTCCTCCTTTCCTCTTTGGTGCAAAGGGGGCAAGCGCAGCCGCGGAGTATCGAGGCATCAGGCAAAGGTTGCCATTTCGGTGCAATAAGACCAGGACCAGGATGACTGCAAGACGGGGGTCATTGTGGAGCCCCAAGACGGCGTCACCACCAGAGCTTTGTGCAGGCGAAGACTGCTTTTGTCAGGATAGCTGGTACTAGCTGTCCCCCTTCAAATTAGCCTGCCATTGTTGGCTCCCTTCCCGCTTGATATTTGGGAAGAGGACCAGGGCCTCTATAAATAGGACTAGCCACCACCAGGGGAGGAGGGCATCAACAATCGGAGAGAGAGAGAGAGAGAAGGGTGACTGAACTCCTCCCAGCAGTTCATCGCCCCAGCCAAGAACAGACCCTCGCAAGGCTGTTCTTCCTTGTATTGTTCATCATCATCAGCCCAAGAGGCAATCCACCACGCCACACACTGGAGTAGGTTATTACACCACAACGGTGGCCCGAACCAGTATAAACCCTGTGTCTCTCGTGTTGTTCTTTCCATAGCTTAGATCTTAGCGAGGCGGAGGGGTGTAGGTAGGTAGGAGGCGAAATCTCCAGGCGCACCCCAGTGTTCGAACCTCAAGGGTCTGCCGGAACCCGAAATCCGACAGTAATCTATGGAGGCATCGGTTAGTCCATTATAAAAGATATCAAGTATTTCATTTTTCTTAAGAGGATGATCAGGCAAAGAATTAAGTAACTTGAGAAGCCTCCCCCAAGCTTGTGGGAGACTCTCTTCTTCAATTTGCACAAAATTATATATATCCCTTAAAGCATCTTGTTTCTTATGAGCAGGGAAATATTTAGCAGAGAAGTAGTAAATCATATCCTGGGGACTACGCACACAACCAGGATCAAGAGAATTAAACCATATCTTAGCATCACCCTTTAATGAGAACGGGAATATTTTAAGGATATAAAAGTAGCGAGTTCTCTCATCTTTAGTGAACAGGGTGGCAATATCATTTAATTTAGTAAGATGTGCCACAACAGTTTCAGATTCATAGCCATGAAAAGGATCAGATTCAACCAAAGTAATTATATTATGTTAACAGAGAATTCATAATCCTTATCAGTAACACAGATAGGTGAAGTAGCAAAAGCAGGGTCAGGTTTCATTCTAGCATTAAGAGGTTGCTGATTCCATTTAGCTAATAACCTCTTGAGTTTGTATCTATATTTGCAAGCTAAAATAGCTAAAGAAGCTTCTTTATCAAAAACATAACCCTTAGGAATAACAGGTAAGTCTTCATCATCACTTTCATCAATATTATCAGATTCAATATTTTCATTCTCTCTAACCCTAGCAAGTTGTTCATCAAGAAATTCACCAAGTGGCAAAGTAGTATCAAGCATAGAAGTAGTTTCATCATAAGTATCATGTATAGCAGAAGTGGCATCATCAATAACATGCACATATCAGAACGTATAGCAGAAGCAGGTTTAGGTGTCGCAAGTTTACTCAAAACAGAAGGTGAATCAAGTGTAGAGCTAGATGGCAGTTCCTTACCACCCCTCGTAGTTGAGGGATAAATCTTGGTTTTTGGGTCTCTCAAGTTCTTCATAATGATAAGCAGATATAAATCCCAAGTGACTCAAAGAATAGAGCTATGCTCCCCGGCAACGGCGCCAGAAAATAGTCTTGATAACCCACAAGTATAGGGGATCGCAACAGTTTTCGAGGGTAGAGTATTAAACCCAAATTTATTGATTCAACACAAGGGGAGCCAAAGAATATTCTCAAGTATTAGCAGCTGAGTTGTCAATTCAACCACACCTGGAAACTTAGTATCTGCAGCAAAGTGTTGAGTAGCAAAGTAATATGATAGTAGTGGTAGCGGTAGCAAAAGGTAGAGGTAGCAAAAGTAATGTTTTTGGTATTTTGTACTGATGATAGCAATAGCAACGGAAAAGTAAATAACCGAAGAACAGTGCATGGAAAGCTCGTAGTCAATGGATCGGTGATGGAGAATTATACCGGATGCGGTTCATCATGTAACAGTCATAACCTAGGGTGACACAGAACTAGCTCCAATTCATCAATGTAATGTAGGCATGTATTCTGAATATAGTCCTACGTGCTTATGGAAAAGAACTTGCATGACATCTTTTGTCCTACCCTCCCGTGGCAGCGGGGTCCTAACGAAAACTAAGGGATATTAAGGCCTTCTTTTAATAGAGTACCGGAACAAAGCATTAGCACATAGTGAATACATGAACTCCTCAAACTATGGTCATCACCAGTAAGTATCCCGATTATTGTCACTTCGGGGTTAACAGATCATAACACATAATAGGTGACTATAGACTTGCAAGATAGGATCAAGAACTCTCATATATTGATGAAAACATAATAGGTTCAGATCTGAAATCATGGCACTCGGGCCCTAGTGACAAGCATTAAGCATAGCAAAGTCATAGCAACATCAATCTCAAAACATAGTGGATACTAGGGATCAAACCCTAACAAAACTAACTCGATTACCTGATAGATCTCATCCAACCCATCAGCGTCCAGCAAGCCTAAATGGAATTACTCACGCACGGTGGTGAGCATCATGAAATTGGAGATGGAGGATGGTTGATGATGACTGTCGGCGTTCTGGGAACGGGGGTCCCCAGACTTGCCTGCCTGCTGCCTGCGGCGTGGCTCAAAGGGGGGCCTAGCACGGCCCATCTTCATCAACATAGACCCAAGACCCTCGCGAGGGGCCAAGCCTCGCGGGGTGGACGACATGGAGCTTCCTCAGGCATGGCCTCACCAGGCTGGCTCGCGAGGAGGCGGAGAGATCAAGGCGGGGTACCTCATGAGGTGCCCGTGACGCAAGCCATGACGACCAAGGGCGCCAGGCTGGCGCCAGCCCGCGCAGTGTCCTCCTTTCCCCTTTGGTGCAAAGGGGGAAAGCGCAGCCGCGGGGTACCGAGGCATCAGGCAAAGGTTGCCATTTCGGTGCAAGAAGACCAAGACCAGGAGGACTGCAAGACGGAGGTCATCATGGAGCCCAAGACGGCGTCACCACCAGAGCTTTGTGCAGGCGAGGACCAACTTTAGTCAGGATAAGTGTACCAGATGTTCCCCTTCAAAATGGCCAATTGTTGGCGCCCTTCCCGCTCAATATTTGGGAAGAGGCCCAGGGCCATTGCCTATAAATAGGACCAACCACCCGCAGAGAGGTTAGAGGTTAGAGGTTCGAGGTTCGAGATCAAGCATCAAGGATCAAGGATCGGATCGGAAATCAGAGAGGGAAAATCAGATCGAGTAGCATCACACACACAGAGAGAGAGAGAGAGAAGGGTGACTGAACTCCCCCTAGAAGTTTATCCTCCCAACAAAGAATAGACCCTCGCGAGGCTTTTCTTCCTTGTATTGTTCATCATCATCAGCCCAAGAGGCAATCCACCACACCACACACTGGAGTAGGGTATTACACCACAACGGTGGCCCGAACCAGTATAAACCCTGTGTCTCTTGTGTTGTTCTTTCCTTAGCTTAGATCTTAGCGAGGTGGAGGGGTGCAGGTAGGTAGGAGGCTAAATCTCCGCGCGCACCCCAGTGTTTGAACCTCAAGGGTCTGCCGGAACCCGAAATCCAACATTTGGCGCGCCAGGTAGGGGTGTGCCGGAATTCGTCTTCCACCACCCCGTTCTCCTCCGACCATCGCGCCCATGTCTGACGCTCATCGGGCCCGCGCCGAGCGCCGGGCTGCTCTCGCTTCCCACGTCGCCCAGACGGCTCTTGTCGGCAGGCATCCTCGCCGTTCCCCGTCACCTGCCGTCACTGGCCCGGTGGGGGACAAGCAGCAAGCATCGTCTCAGCATCCGTCAGTGCGGCAAGACGGCCGCACCGCTACTCCCACGCTCACCCAGTTGGTTCTTCGTCCCGCGCGCTCTGCGCACCCATGGAGGCTCGAGCTGTGCTCATCGCGGCAAACGAGCTCCTGCGCTACCGTCCCGTCGACGACGTCTACGGAGAATGGCTCGACCGCGTCGCCGAGCTCGTCCGCGCCGCAGGGGGCTCTCCTGCGCCGTCCGTTCCGCTACACCGCACTCCGCCCCGCGCGGGCGACGAGGCTCCAGCGGCGCCTTGGCTGCCTCCTCCTCAAGAAGGCACCATGGCTCCAAGGCGCGTGACCCCTAGGCGGAACCCACTCCGTCAGGTGCCAGCGCGGCAAGAGCAGAGCTGCCAAGAAGTCCCTCGCCCGCAAGAAGCTGCCCGGGCGCTCCCTGCTCCTACACGTCGCGACCATGCTCCTGCTCCCGCACGTCGAGACCCCGCGCTGCTCCAAGCTGCAGTGCATGGGGGCATGCAAGACCAAGCTCTTCGTCACCCAAGGCCTCCCGTGGCCACAGCAGGCTGCCGTGCCTTCACCACCGAGCTACGCAGCGTTGCATGGCCCGGCAAGTTCAAGCCAGACCTGCCTCCTCGTTACGACGGCACGGCCGACCCTGCGGAGTTCCTCCAGCTCTATGAGCTAGGCTTCGAAGCTGCCAACGGAGACAAGAAGGTCATGGCGAATTGGTTTCCCATGGCGCTCAAGGATGGGGCCCGCACCTGGCTCCTGAACCTGGCTCCAAGCACGATCTCCTCTTGGGACGAGATGCGCACCCGCTTCATCGCCAACTTCCAAGGTACTCGCGACCGGCCACCTGCCGTGAGCGACATTCGCCGCATCAAGAAACAATCCGGGGAGACCCTGCAGAAGTACATCCAGCGCTTCAACAACGCACGCCTCAAGATTCCCAAGGTGACTGAGGAGGCCATCATCTCAGCCTTCTCCGACGGCATGCGTGATGTCAAGATGAAGGAGGAGCTGGCGATGCATGAAGACATGTGCACGTCCTTGGATTTGTTCAACTTGGCAACCAAGTGCGCCAGGGCTGAGGAAGGGCGCCTCTCCCTCCTAGAGCTGCCTGCCTGAAAGTGCAACTATCCCTAGGTGGTTTTGGTAATTCATAACAACATATAGCTCATTGAGCTAATGCTATTCCAAGATGATTATTTCAGGAAAGCTCAATGATTGGCATGGCATGGATAGTGAAAGTGGAACCCTCAAAATGCTAAGGACAGAGGATTGGCTCAAGCTCAAAAGCTCAAGACTCTTCATTTTATATTTTAGTGATCCAAGATCACATTGAGTCTTTAGGAAAAGCCAATACTATCAAGGAGGGATGAGGTGTTGCTTAATGAGCCTCTTGCTTCATGTGCTTAGTGATATGCTCCAAAACCCTCAACTACTTTCCCATATCCACATATGACCTAAACCCTGAGCCAAACTCGGTCCTACCGATTCTTTCTATCCGGTGCCACCGAGTTTCACTTGTCATAAGCCACTGCCAAACCGTAGCAATTCGGTTCTACCGATAGGGAACTCGGTCTCACCGAGATGGGATTGCAAACTCTCTGTTTCCCTTCCGTAACTTTTCGGTCTCACCGAAAGAGCGAATCGGTCCCACCGAGATTGCAATGTAAATTCAGTGTTTCCTTTTTGTAACTTTTCGGTCTCACCGAAAGAGCAAATCGGTCCCACCGAGTTTGCCTGACCAACTCTCTGGTTAGCTAATTACCAAAATCGGTCTCACCGAGTTTGTGTAATCGGTCTCACCGAGATTACGTTATGCCCAAACCCTAATCATATCGGTCCTACCGAGTTGCATGTCAGTCCCACCGAAAATCTCTAACGGTCACTAGGTTGACCTTTTCGGTCCGACCGAGTTTGTTGATTCGGTCCCACCGAGATTGCAAAACTGTGTGTAACGGTTGGATTTTGTGTGGAGGCTATATATACCCCTCCACCTCCTCTTCATTCATAGAGAGAGCCATCAGAACACATACACAATTACAACTCATATGTTCTGAGAGAGAACCACCTACTCATGTGTTGAGACCAAGATATTCCATTCCTACCATATGAATCTTGATATCTAGCCTTCCCCAAGTTGCTTTCCACTCAAACCTTCTTTCCACTAGATCCAAATCCTATGAGAGAGAGGTGAGTGTTGGGGAGACTATCATTTGAAGCACAAGAGCAAGGAGTTCATTACCTACACACCATTTGTTACTTCTTGGAGAGTGGTGTCTCCTAGATTGGCTAGGTGTCACTTGGGAGCCTCCGACAAGATTGTGGAGTTGAACCAAGGAGTTTGTAAGGGCAAGGAGATCGCCTACTTCGTGAAGATCTACCGCTAGTGAGGCAAGTCCTTCGTGGGCGATGGCCATGGTGGGATAGACAAGGTTGCTTCTTCGTGGACCCTTTATGGGTGGTTGCTTCTTCGTGGACCCTTCGTGGGTGGAGCCCTCCATGGACTCGCGCAACCGTTACCCTTCGTGGGTGGAGCCCTCCGTGGACTCGCGCAACCGTTACCCTTCGTGGGTTGAAGTCTCCATCAACGTGGATGTAGGATAGCACCACCTATCCGAACCACGGGAAAAACATCCGTGTCTCCAATTGCGTTTGAATTCTCCAAACCCTTCCCTTTACATTCTTGCAAGTTGCATGCTTTACTTTCCGCTGCCAATATACTCTTTGCACGCTTGCTTGAATTGTGTGATGATTGCTTGACTTGTCCTACAATAGCTAAAATCTGCCAAGAACTAAAATTGGGAAAAGGATAAGTTTTTATTTGGTCAAGTAGTCTAATCACCCCCCCTCTAGACATACTTTCGATCCTACACTGCCGCAGACCTAGAAGAGAAGAAGCCCAAGGCAAAGGATGTGAAGCGCAAGGGGGCTGCCGTGCTCGCAGCAGAACCAGACACCAAGCGGGGCAGATATCTGCCTGAACCTCCCAAGGGCAGTCGATACTGTGTGTACCATGACCTCCACACCCACAACACCAACGAATCTCAAGAGCTCCGAGCGGTGCAAGAAGGAAGGATCGGCCGTCGCCCCGACCACGGTGACCGGGGCTACGATCAAGGAGGAGGAAGGAACACAGGACGCTAGGAAGACCGTGGCCCGCGCCAAGGGTGGTGCGATCAACCTCGCGAGGATCGTTGGCAAGATCCGCCTCGCGAGGGAGACTGGAGGGATCAGCCTCGCGAGGATCGCCTGCAAGGCAACGCAGGCCTCCCTCCGCTGCCGCCGCAGCCAAGGAGAAACGAGGACCGCCACCAAATGCAGTCCTCCCCAAGGTCGAAGCCACGCGCCCTCTCAAGTGGTCGGCGTGCGCCATCATGTTCAGCTCAGCAGATCAGCTCAAGTGTGCGGCTACAGCCGGAGTCCTCCCGATGCTTTGTTCCCCAATCATCAGCAACGTGGTGGTCACCAGGACCCTCATCGATGGCGGGGCAGGGCTCAACGTCCTGTCCGTGGAAACATTCAACAATCTCCAAGTGCCCTACAGCCAGCTTCAGCCAACCAAGCCTTTCTCCGGAGTCACCGACGGCTCCACTGTCCCGATTGGGCAGGTCCGCCTCCCTGTCACCTTCGGGGCACGCGACAACTACCGCACCGAGCTCATCGACTTCGACGTCGCTCACATTCGCCTGCCGTACTACGCCATCCTTGGGTACCCAGCGTTGGCCAAGTTCATGGCCGTAACTCACCACGGCTACAACGTCCTCAAGATGCCAGGAAATGGCGGAGTCATCATGGTGCCCTATGAAGAGAAGGACGTGGTGTGTTCCCTGGAGCGAGCCTTTCAGGCCGCGTCACTTGAAGACCCGGATCGCGGAAGCAGGAGGCTTCCCGAGACCGCCCCCAAGAAGAAGAAGACATCGTCCGGCCCAGCCCCTCAGGAGGCAGGCCCCTCTGGGCCCGTGCCTGCCCAGGGGGAACCCCCTTCCATCGCATAGCAAAGCGCGCCCGGCGCCCTCCTCAGGCAAGGCTCGGGGGCTCTCCCCTGGAGGGCCACCGACCTGGCTAGGGTCACGAGGGAGGCGCTTGGGCACCACATGGGGGCGTGTTTCGAAGCACGTTTCCGTCAAGAAGGAGTAAGGCAAGGAGAGCCAGACCCTCAGGAGTTCGTCAGCAAGGCCATATAGGAGCTACAGGAGTCAAGAGTCATGAAAGGCGGCCGCCGCCTACCAGCAGTGGCTCCCCATCCAGGCGAGGATGGTGGGCTGCGTGTCCGCATCGACATACCAGGGCTCAATCGAGTCGCCTCTCTGGAGCGCCTCTGGCCCTCGCGAGTGGGGCGCTACGGAGGTCCACCCCACAACTACGTTCGCATGCCTTACAGCTTGCCGGACGTGGTTGCCACGTACCAGCGCCTCATGAGGGGCATCATGGAGGCACAAGAGGCCAGGCGTTCCGCAGCCCTGGCGGAGATGGAGATGGTGCGCGAGGAGCCACCAGCGCCTCCGGAGCCTCCCGAGGCCCCTAGGCCTGGGGGCTCGTGAGGATCGGCTTCCGTAGCCCACCGAGTCTGCTACACCAACACTCCTTCGTCCTCAACATCATCAGGTGACATCTTTCAAGTTTCACTTCCAGCTGGGAGCGCCCCCCAGGGCTGCATTATTCCCAGGCCGCGTGGGTCCGTCCCTGCGGCATGTATCCCTTTTATTTCATGTTGTTAGCTTACTTTGTTGGGGGCGCCCCACGGGCTGCATCATCCCCAAGTCGCTTGGGCCTGACCCAGTGACGTCCACCTTCCCAGCATCTATTTGAATGAATCCACTCCTCCGCGGCTAATGAGTTTGACCTAGTTGCCCGCTCAACTAACGCCAACTGACGGAGCTGCTCCCAAACGGCACGACGCTTGTGCATGGGTCCGTCCTTGCAACACCGACAAACCTGAATGGCTGAGCTCTGGCCGCGGCAGCCCCGCATGGCGCCACCTCGTCAAGCCTTTAGTGCCTCATCGGCCCTCGGAAGCAACCAACGGCTGACTGTCAATTGTCATGGCAACCCCTTGTTCTTTCTATGATAGGTCTATAGGATCTCCTAAAGGAGCTACGTCAGGCGAGGCCCTTGCGGCGTCTCCTTCACTCTCATCCGGGCGAACCGCTTGCACGTTAAAGGGGGGGTTCCTGAGCATCGCGACTCAGGGATCCTACTGGCTCTCCAGCCCTCACCCTCTGGCCTTGTCCACGGCATCGCGACCTGGCATACAAGCGACGACTGAGACTCGCTTGAGGGCCGGGACCCGAGGACGTAGAGCAGAAAGGGGAGCAAAGGTGAGAGGGGAGGGACACGCGAGGACCTCACCGAGCAACCTCACTCCTGCCGATGCACGGACCCGGCGACACACCAGAAAGCGACCCCTGATTCTCGAGATAAGTCACCACCCGGAAGCACCAGCTACTGTGGCACCATCCCCGCACCTAATGCAATCCCGTGTTAGCGACGCCGCTCTCCTTTCTCACCGAACGACGGCTGCTTGAGCGCCAAAGGGGACCTCCTGAGCATCGCGACTCAGGGGCTCTTACCGGACTCCGGGTCGCTCACCTCCTGGCCATGACCACGGCATCGCAACCTGGCATACCAGCGATGGCTGAAGCCGCCTTGGGACTGGGACCTGTCGGCGCAGAGCACCAATCCCTTGTGAGGTTCGAAAGGGAGAACTGAGCTAAGACGGAATGAGCAACTCGCACAATTCTACGACAAGGGTTATATTAACAAAACAGGATCACAGACAGCTTACAAGCCCCCACGGGACGCGTCTTTGATTCCTCGCAGGGAACAGATCCTAAAAGGACGCTAACTACGTGCTCCCCTGCAAAAGACGCCATCATCAACAGTGGGCCGTCAAGCACCGGTGCCAACCCCATCCAGATCAGAGGCGGCGACGGCCTGACGAGCCCGCCCTGCCCCAGGAGCGGCGCCGGCTCGGGGGCTCATAGCTGTCGTTGCTCGTCTCCGGAGTCGCGAAGAGCTCGCCGGAGTCGCTGGAACCTCCGCCGCCTCTGCCGCCTGAGGAGCCGCCAAGGGAGAGGTCGGCGGGCCCAGTCCTCGCCGCAGCAGTGTCCCGGCCACCTCTCCCGGGGCAGCACTCCAGCCGGCGCCCGTTCGCATCGAAGACCTTGAAGAACATCACCGAAACACCGTTGTACTCCAAGTGGATCGCGAAGGCGCCTCTTGTCCTGCAAACCCGGGCGACTTCGCTCAAGCCTCGAGTCATGAAGACCTCGCCCGGGGCAACGACCGCGACCTCTGCCTCAGTCGCGAGGGTGCTGCAACCGGTGTGCTGCAGCCAAAGCTCCAGGAGTTCTCCCTGCGGGACAATGGAGGCGAAGAAGGGAGGAAGGCGAATCCAAGACCGAGGAGGCATGGCGGCGCGGAGCATGAACTCTCAGGAGGAGCCTCGGTGTGGACCCCAGGGGGGACGACCCACACCTTCGTGACCCGTCGGCGCCGACGGTGGCGCCTCCCATGGCGATCAGCATCAGCTCCTTCAGGGCCCTCGTTGTGGGCGTCCAAGGGAAGCGGGAACCCCGGCAGTGCCAGCTCGCGCCAGGGCCTCGACACCACCTGATGGGCCCCCTCGTCCGGGCCGCGGAGGACGAGCCGTTTCTTCGGTGGGAGCGGGTCTGGTTCCTCTCGGGGAGCCTTTCCCTTCTCTGCCGTCGAGAACCGACGGATCGGAGCCATCGCAGCAAGACGGAGCAAGGACCGGGAAGAAGGAGAAGCAAGAAGGGATGGACTGGAAGGGTGCGCGCCGTTCCGTACTTATGGCCGGCGAAGGCCAACCGCCGACCTCCACGATCGCAGGTAATCATGACCCGCTTTGCATGCAGGGACTTGTCCAATCCATGCAATTGCCGAGGCGCCATGGGGAAGTGGAGACGCCCACGTCCAATCAACCGCCACGCGGCGCCCAAGACCGCAGGCTGTTAGGGCCCGCGGCGCTTCGCTCTTGCCCTTCCGCCTCCCTGCATGGCCAAGTCCGGGCGCGCCTTGGGCCCGGGGGCTACTGTTGGCGTTCTGGGAACGGGGGTCCCCAGACTTGCATGCCTGCGGCCTGCGGCGTGGCTCAAAGGGGGGCCCAGCACGGCCCATCTTCATCAACACAGACCCAAGACCCTCGCGAGGGGCCAAGCCTCGCGGGGCGGACGACACGGAGCTTCCTCAGGCACGGCCTCACCAGGCTGGCTCGCGAGGAGGCAGAGAGATCAAGGCGGGGTACCTCATGAGGTGCCCGTGACGCAAGCCATGACGACCAAGGGCGCCAGGCGGGCGCCAGCCCGCGCAGTGTCCTCCTTTCCCCTTTGGTGCAAAGGGGGCAAGCGCAGCCGCGGGGTACTGAGGCATCAGGCAAAGGTTGCCATTTCGGTGCAACAAGACCAAGACCAGGAGGACTGCAAGATGGAGGTCATCGTGGAGCCCAAGACGGCGTCACCACCAGAGCTTTGTGCAGGCGAGGACCAACTTTAGTCAGGATAAGTGTACCAGATGTTCCCCTTCAAAATGGCCAATTGTTGGCACCCTTCCCGCTCAATATTTGGGAAGAGGCCCAAGGCCATTGCCTATAAATAGGACCAGCCACCCATAGAGAGGTTAGAGGTTAGAGGTTAGAGGTTCGAGGTTCGAGATCGAGCATCGAGGATCAAGGATCGGATCGGAAATCAGAGAGGGAAAATCGGATCGAGTAGCATCACACACAGAGAGAGAGAAGGGTGACTGAACTCCCCCTAGCAGTTCATCCTCCCAGCAAAGAACAGACCCTCGCGAGGCTGTTCTTCCTTGTATTGTTCATCATCATCAGCCCAAGAGGCAATCCACCACACCACACACTGGAGTAGGGTATTACACCACAACGGTGGCCCGAACCAGTATAAACCCTGTGTCTCTTGTGTTGTTCTTTCCTTAGCTTAGATCTTAGCGAGGCGGAGTGGTGCAGGTAGGTAGGAGGTGAAATCTCCGCGCGCACCCGAATGTTCAAACCTCATGGGTCTGCCGGAACCCAAAATCCGACAATGACGATGGCGACGGATTCCCCTCTCCGGAGCCCCGAACAGACTCTAGATCAGCCCTCCCGAGAGGTTTTAGGGCTTGGCGGCGGCTCCGTATCGTAAAACGCGATGAATCCTTCTCTCTGATTTTTTCTCCCTGAAACCAAATATATAGAGTTGGAGTTGAGGTCGAAGGAGCTCCAGGGGGCCCACGAGGTAGGGGGGCGCGCCCCACACCCTCGTGGATAGGTGGTGGGCCCCCTGGCCTTCATCTTTTGCAAGGATCTTTTATTATTTCCGAAAAGTTGTTCCATGAAGTTTCAGGTCATTCCAAGAACTTTTGTTTCTGCACATAAATAACACCATGGTAATTCTGCTGAAAATAGCGTCAGTCCGGGTTAGTTCCATTCAAATCATGCAAGTTAGAGTCCAAAAAAGGGCAAAAGTGTTTGGAAAAGTAGATACGACGGAGACGTATCACGCGTCCCCTTTTATAGGCTGGCAAGAGGAGAGGCTGGGTTTTTCTGTGGAGGTTGGCGCCCCTGTTCGACCAATCCGACTCCTTCTCACCATTAACTGCTCAAGGAATCAAGGCCGACCCTCTGTCCAATCCATGGCGCCTGGCTTTCTTCCATGGCACCCATTCTCGTACCCTCTGCATTGGCCAGGAACCATGCACAATGCATGCGGTAAACGTGGCAGAAGCGCTTGGAGCGGGAAGAATAGTGGGATGGCAGTTACCGCCCCGTGAACGTGGGACGTGGGTACTCTGCAAGACGTGGCTCATTATCTACCACAATATAGTTGGCGTTACACGACGGACGGAAGAACCAGAAACTGACCTGGGTTCAGGTTAATGTAGAAGCAAAGAAGATCTCAAGGGGCAAGCCACCACTATGCTCCTACCCGTGCACTGGTTAGGGCCTACCCCGATGACGCCCGGCACCGCTTTCGGGCCAGGCCCGGGGGCTCCTGTCGATGCAATAAACCCTAGGTCCGTTGCCCAGACTATGCATAGGCCCAAAGATGAGATTACAACATCCAATATCAGACCAAGTACCAAAGATCAGTCCTTTGAAGGACCAAAGTGCAGATCAAGAAGACAAAGTCAAGCCAAAGAAGCAAGATATAACTAAGGGGAAAACCTCCCTTGCCGGGCAGGCGAGCCTGGCGAGGTCGGGGTTCCCTGGAAGCAAGCCTCTAGATTGTCCCAGCAGGCCTGCCGGGGCTTGCGGAGGCAAACTACTCCACTGCACCACCTCACAGCAAAATGCAAGCCATCGATCGGTGCAGTGTCAAGCACCTAGGTGACTAATTGGCTGCTTCCTGCCACATGGCAGCAACTTCATACAGAAAACACCTCTATATGACACCCGTCCTGAGACGTGTCAAGAAAGCAGGCACGAAGCTGGCAAAATAGCCCGGCAATGCCTACCAGGCACGCTGTCACGTGACACTGAGTGGCGCATTTAATGCTCTCAATCGGCCTCCAGAGTTAGGTTTGATAGCACTGTTTGCTATCTAATCAGTATGTAAAAGAATGGTTTGCCACTGTGGTCACCCCTTTATCTATAAAAGGAGGCCCATGGCTACCGTGGAAAGGGTTCAGACCCTCACACATTCATACGCGCAGAGCCACTCTCGCCCCAAGGCAACCTTGCCAGGAAAGAGCGTTGCATTCTCCACCATTATCCACCATCAATCCACCAAAGCAGGAGTAGGGTTTTACACCACGCGGCGGCCCGAACCTGGCAAAACTGCCCGTGTGATCTTTGTCGTGTTGTGTTACGCTTCTCCACTCTTTTTGCAACGTGCCCATCCCCCCGCCGAACCAAAAGGGGCTCATGGCCCCATAGGTGGTCGTGGTTTCCCACGACATTCCCCTTTGGACGACTCCTGCCGGGGTTGATCCCTTGAAACATGCCAGTAACATTGAGATCTTCAAATGGTATCAGCTTGCCGATCACCTTGGGAGAAATCAGATTCAACCCGGCCCCACCGTCAACAAACATCTTTATGAGTTTGAGGTTGTGGATTGTTGGCGAAACCAACAATGGCAAGCACCCTACTGAAGTGGTGCGGTCAGGGTGATCCTCTTCGTCAAAGATGATGGCGTGCGAGACCATTTGAGTTGTTTTTGGGAACCTGCTTCTGGCTCCACAGTGTTGACCTCACGTGCCTACTATTTCAGCTGGCTGTGACAGGAGTGCAAGGATGCGCCCCCGTCAATGCTCAAGGTGTCGGTAGCTTTCTGAAATTCTTGCTTGCTAGTTTCTTCTTCTTCTGGTTGGTGGCATTGTCATCATCGTCGTCTTCTGAGTCAATGTTAATGCCATCTTCTTCTTCGGGGAGTCGCCTCCCCTCCTTTGTACGAGCACACTTATCTTCCAAGGTGTAAAGCTCATTCATAGTCTTGGACAACCGTACATTCATCTTGGAACATATCCTACGGTTGCGTATATTGAATTGGAACGCGGCAATCACAGCTGCCGGGTGGATGTCTGGAATGTTCCTGTGCACCCGGCTGAATCTCTGCATGTACTTCTACAAGCTCTCTCCTTCACTACAAAAAAATACACTTCCGTAATGATACGTGTTTGTCACAGTAGGATACGTTTTTGACACAATCAAGATAGTCATACATGTGATGTTGTAGAAGTGTTCCATGACATTACCAAAATTATCATCACGGAAGTGTCCACTTCCATGACAATAAATCGCACGTCATAGAAGCGCTTTTGTCAAGGGAAATCGACACGTGGCATCCACCATAATGGGTCACCGTTAAGCTATCGGGTTCCGGTTTGGATCCAATAACCCCTTAACAGCCCCGACCAATGGGGATTTTCCACATGTAAAATTCTCATTCACCGGATAATCCACGTGTCAGCTCATCGCTGGGACAGATGTCATCCCTACAATGGACAGAAGACGCCTATGATATGTCGACATGTGGCACAGCCCAACAGTGGCCCATTTACGGTGAAAAGGCCAGCCTAGCTAAAGGCCCACCATATTTTTTCAGACACTAGTGGGCTGGCCCGGTAACAACCTACCATGTTTTGGGTCAAATTGAGGCCCATATCAGATCAGGCCCGGTCATAGCCTGTTGTGTTTTGGGCTAAATTATGGCCCATATCAGATCAGGCCCGTTAGCATGCCATTGTTCTTTTGGGCCCATTCTAAGTCAGGTTTGTATTTCAGCCTGTTAAATCCCAGTTTACCAGTTTGGCCCGATAATAGTTTCGGCCTGTTAGCGGCCGGTGGTGCATCTCGGCCATTGTCGGGCCAGTTTCAGTTTAGGCCATTTAATGTCCAATGCAGAAACTGGGCTATTTCTTGTCCGAAGTAACATTAGGCCTCTTAACGGCCCGTAGTCCTCGTGGATAAATTTTAGCCCAACTGGCCTATCAGCCTGTTAATGGCCCATGTAACAGTTGGGCCTAATTACAACCTGCGTTGAATCCGGCCTACTTACAGCCCATCTATTAATGGCCCGTGACACTGTTGGGCCCATGGCCCACGTTGATACCGGCGTTCTTAAAGCCCATAATTTTATTTGGCCAACAGGGCCCAAGATATATTTTGGCTTGTTAACGGCTCGTTCTATTCTTTGGCTCAACGCTAGCCCAATCCAGTTTTTAGCATGTTAAAAGCCCGTGGTATTCTCTGCCCAGCTGGTCAGAACTTTACTCGTCTTGTTAAAGGCGGAAAACTACTATATGTTTAGACCTGCTAATGGCCCAAGATGATTATAGGCCCACGTTATGGCCCATATATAGCGAGTTACGGGCCGGCCTGAGGACCGACAACATTGAGGTCCATTAAAGCTTCCGGCCAAAATTACAGCATACCGACCAAGAATTAACCTAGACTATACAATAAAGAAATTATGGCATACTACATTCACTGTGAATCAAAGTTCGCCACTGGTGATAATAAAGCGCAACGTAACCGCGGATTACATACGCTAGGCATCAAAGGTCGCCACTGGTGCGTATAAACGCACCGACAAAAGAATATACAAAACTAAGAGCACTTCATAAGGCATTAGGCATGTCCTGGATGTGCACCGCAAGCAGCCGAACAAGCTGATGAGACCTTTAGTTGTGTCAATGATAGATGCTCTATCCCTAGCTGTATAGCACCAAAGCCCGCAATGTAGTCCTCTGAGATCTTCTTTGCGTCATTGACATCAAGTCAGAGTTGAGATGAAGCAAGCCTTTCCACTTTAAGTTGAGACTGAAGAAGTCAATCTGATCAAGGCAGCAACTGCACAGAGGTTGTCTCACAGCTGCTGGTGAGTAGCTTCAACTCACTGTCTTCAACAAGACAAGACCTCCGGGCCATCTTGCTCTCTTCAAGATGGTTTGGGTCACTATATTCCCTAAAGTTCTGCCTGGCATAAGACATACCACTCTGAAAGAGAAACAAGGAGACACGTAACATGTTTCACAATTATATAAGCAAATAAATGGATCTGTTCTGCATAAGGAACATGTTTTTACAACTATAATTTAAAACTGGTAGTTGTTGCAAACATCCAATCAGATGTAAACACGAAAGTAAACAACAGTGGAGGAAATGATGCCTATACTATAACAAAGTTTGAAGGCTTGAGAAAGATGTACTTACATTACATGTTAACACGGGATGGTCAAAGCACTTCTCCATGTTGATGGAAGGATAATTAAATAAATTCCCCAAAGAAACTTCTTTATAAGCGTTGCCATTATTCTACATTTTGTAAAGAGTAAATATATTTCAAATAATATTGGAAGAAATAGAGGATAATGAAGCTCAGGTGCAGAGTGATGATACATAATCAAATAGCAATTAATTAAGTACAGCGATACAACGCAAAAGGTACTGACAAGAGGAATGAAGACATCAACGTGTGTAGTGGCATTAGCTTTATTCAACATTTTGGTAAGAGTAAATGTCAATCTTATAATTTGGGGAAAGTGGAGGGAAGGGCAGTTAAGATGTAGAGTAATGCTAGGCAATCAACTATCTCGCAATGCAAGTACAGTAATACTACCACCACCCGTTATTACGAGTCGCTCAAATGGATGTATCTAGCACTATTAAGTTCTAAATACATCCAATTGAGCAACAATTAATTCGATACGGAGGGAGTACATGACAACAAGTACTTACATGAGAAATCCAAAACTGCATAACCATTGTGTTAATTCTATATTTTTCTAAGAGTAAATATAGATCTTATAATTTCGAGCAAAGGGAGGATAAAGAAGCGAACATTAAAAGTGATGCTACATAATCAAACAACAATGAGTGTAAGTATGTTGACAAAGGGCAAGAGGTACTAACAGGAGCAATGTAGTGCCCAGTATTGTTGTGAGATCCTATGATCCTTTGAGAAAGGAAATTCATCTGAAATTAGTTTTCATACAAGAGGAAGGTAAGGCACAGGCAGAAATTTAGGAGTTCAAATTTTGAATTGGTATCATAGATAGTACGTGACGCTCGGCTTTCTGCAATCCTAATAGGGGTTTGGCCAGTGGAGTAGGGGTAAAGTGTGGTACAGTTGGGCCTGTGTTTTCTATGCACTACAAAGAAAATACACTTTCATGATGATACGTGTTTGTCACAGTAGGTCGTGTTTTTTGTCATGCATGTACATCCATGACGATTTTATGACAGAATCAAGATAGTCATACATGTGCTCTCGTAGAAGTGGTCCATGACATTACCAAAATTATCATCACAGAAGTGTCCACTTCCATGATGATAAATCACGCGTCACAGAAGTGCTTTCGTCAAGGGTGACCGACACGTGGCATCCACCATAACGGAACGTCGTTAAGCTATCGGGTCCAGTTTTGGATCCAATAACCCGTTAACAGCCCCGACCAATGGGGATTTACCATGTGTAAAATCATCATTGGCTGGAGGAAACACGTGTCGGCTCACCATTGGGACAGATGTCATCCACTCATTGGACCCAAGGCGCCTATGATACGTCGACACGTGGTACGGCCCAACAGAGGCCCATTCCTATGAAAAGGTCGGCCCATTTGACTTGGTCAAAAGGTGGCGGGCTGGCCCACGGAAAGCCTGTTAACGGCATGTTTGCATATAGCCCATTTACAGCCCGCTAACTCATGGCCCGTTATGGCCTACCGGAATTAGGCCCGGTAGCGTCATCTGGGGCGTCCAATATGATTCCAGCCCATTGTAACTTCCGGCCCATGTATCGGCCATGACGTATTTCGGCCCATATGAGTCGCTTTGTAATTCTTGGCCCATTAACGGCCCATTGTGAAACCGACCCATAAAGAACAGTGTATCACTTTATACCTATTAGCGGCCCATTATTCCATTGGGTCGTTTCTAGCCTGTGTTACCTTTCGGCCTTCTTAGGGCCCATTTATTCTTGGGCTCATTTCCAGCATTTGGTTACTTACAGCCCGTTATTGGCCTTTTCTGCTTGTGGGCCAAATTCAGCCCATGGATCCAGTCGGCCTGTTTGTGGCCCGTTAATCTGTTGGGCCATTTTCATAGCATCATCAAATATGGCCTGTTAACGGCCAATTATGGTCATCTCATAAAATGTATGATTGCCACTCTAGCCCATTTACGGCCCCTTATATGGCCCGTACAAGGCCCATAGATGAGACGGCCCGTAGAAGGCCCATTGATCCGACGGCCCATAGAAGGCCCATTGATCCGACGGCCCATTGAAGGCCCATGGATCCGACGGCCCATAGAAGGCCCATGGATTCGACAGCCGATAGAAGGCCCATGGATCCGACAGCCCATAGAAGGCCCACGGATCCGACGGCCATAGAAGGCCATGGATCGTCCGTCCCGTAGATAGCCCATGGATCATACGGCCTATGGAGGGCCATGGTCACTACAACGTTTGGGTGAGTTGGCCCCCGTTTGAACGATATAGCATATACAAAGAATTATCCTACTCTATACTATCACTTCTAAAAAACATACTGTCACGACCGGTTTTCCAATAAAAATATTTAGTGAGAAACCAATCTTTTGAGTCCAGTATGAGAGAAATCCTCCTCACTGGTAGACAAATTCTTGATACAATAAGCGAGTAGCATAAAATATATTACAGGGTTGAACTACGGTTGCTCAACCAAATTATTACAAGCACACCAATAATTATACATAATGGCGCACATGACACAGTGGTGTGGAGGCATACTACTGACTCGAGGATAGGGCGGTGGTGGAATAACACAGCGGGGAGAGAGATACAAGACTCTAAAACTGTCATCTCATCCAGCATCGAGGTGAGGCTCAATGAATTTATTAGGTAGCGGAAGCGGATATAATACAGTGACCAAATCCAGGGTCGCACGAGACTGACTGGGACTCCTCTAGGCGTCGGACTCGCTATCAAATTCTTCATCCATGAGATCGCCTTCGTCAGCATCTGGCCAAATCAACAAGCCAGTGAGTACTTGGAAAGTACTCGCAAGACAGTTCGGACGTAAGATATAACAAATGCATGCATGAATGCGTCATGATTAATTCACCAATGTACATTCAAAATTTAGCATAACGAAGTAAATAAAAGGAAACGGCGGTAGTACGCCTGAAATCCCAACAAAACATAAATGAAAACCGATTGGGTGTCTGAAGCGACGCCTCGATAGGTGAACAAATAAATATAAGGAAAATGATGCCACAGTCGGGCGTCTTAGCGACACCACATAAAGGGCTTTAAAAGAAATGCCACAGTCGGACGTCGGGGCGACATCACAGAAAGGGCTTTAAAAGAAATGCCACAGTCGGACGTCGGGGCGACATCACAGAAAGGGCTTTAAAAGAAATGCCACAGTCGGACGTAGGGACGACATCACAGAAAGGGCTTTAATTCACAAGGAAATAATGTTCATAGTAAATATTCAATTCATGAAAATAAACGGGTTAGTCCATCCACAGGAATAATCATTTAACCGGACTTAGCACTCATGCGATTCACCGGAGTCTCTGTCATCAAAACTGGCACTTGTCAGGATAAGATAATGCTGATATTGGACATGGAATAGATGATTCAAGGAATATATGACTCTGCAGAGTTTGTACAAAATTTCCCACAGCCAACGGATTTCCGTAGTCATGAAGGACTAGTTCCGTTTACGGTTTTCCGGAAGAAAACACAGCTAACCAGTACACAGCCATCCTACCTCTCGATGCTAGGAATCACCCTAGACATCGTCCAAGAAAAACTTTTGAGACGGGGAGATCACAATCTCGAATAGCATGGGATCAAATTTATATACGCGCGCTCTAAGGGGTGCCCCCCTCTTGGTCACAACCGGAAACACCCATGCCCCCTGACCGGATGACTGGCTTTAATCCAGGGCCATGGAACCATCATCACGGCCTCTCCTTTTTGGTGTGTACCAGGTAAGCGGTTTACAACTTACTACGCCATATTCCTTGCGGAAAACATGTGGTAGTACAGGGAAGGAAGAATGGAAGGAACTGGAATGATACGGGTCGACACTGATGTCATATAGTCTGGCATAAGACTGGCATGCTACAACACTGCCATCTTACCCATCCTCATGCCAACACATGGCCATTCATACTCACATCCATCCTCTTATGGATCATCGAACTCACTTACCTCAACAATGCATGGAAATAACGTTCATCGATATGCTCAACAACATGCCATGAGACTAACTAAATGCAAAACATGCCAAGACACTCATCATATCAAAAGTTCAAACATGCTTGCCTGGTTCGGAGTAGTCGGAGCCTAACTCGGTGAAGTTTGCGGTCCCGTCACCTCCTTCGGTATCTACGGTATAAAGAGAATATACGCGCTATCGTGAATACCTTGAGGTGCACAAAAATTATTCCAAATAATTTTCAAATAAATCTGATAAAAAACTAGATAGAATTTTAAAGAGGGCGGAAAAAGAATCAATCAAAAATACTATTCTGTTTAAAAGTTATAAGGGTTTTTGTCCAGGGACTCATCTGTAATGAAACAAGAGGTTTCCAGGGGCTAGCTCATAAAAACAGAAAGCGCTTCGGTAGCGACTACGCCAGTCCAGAGGGAAAGCGCATTCGGCAGAAGACGTTTTCAGAAAACGCTTCGCTCAGACAGGATAGAGAGGCTGACAGGCGGGTCCCGCCCGTCAGGTTTGAATGTTCAAACGGGGCGGCAGAGTTCGCCGGTGCCCGAGAGCCGCGGTGGTCGCCGGCAGCGATCCACGGCGAGGCAGGGAGATCGGAGGGTACCTCCGTGTTCAGGGCGCCCTTCCGCGTTGGTTGGTGGTGGTGGTGGCGGTCGGCGAGCCCCACGTCGACGGCGAGCCTCGCTCCGGCGGACGGCGGCTCGGGTGGTCGTGGGACTCGTTGGAGGGAGCTGCGAAGGCCAAATTAAGGAGGGGGTTAGACTTCTGGAAGCTAGAGGGGGTAACTAGCGGGTTTGGGCGCCGGAGACGGCCTCACCGGAGCGAATTGAGGTGGAGGCCGAGGCGGAATGGGGCGGCCGGAGTCGGGGGAGGAGACCTCCTCGAGGCTCCTCCAGTGGCCTGGCGGGGTGTTGGTGAGGTGTAGAGGTGGTGCGTGCTCGAGGGTGAGCTCAGGAGCGCTTTTTATAGGCGATCCGAGGCGGTGGCCGTGAACTGGGATCTCCAGTGAAAGTTACGGCGGCGCAGAGCTTGGTCGGGGGTGATTAGGGAGTTGGGCGTCATCACGGAGGTCCACAGGTTCCATTTAGGTGCTAATCGGGCTGGGATTTGGTGCTTAGGGCGAGCTCGACATAACGGGGTGGCGCGGGCCCGTCGGCGGCAGGGAGCACGTTCCGTGCTTGCCGGGCCACGGCGACGGTGCCACGGGCGTGCCCTGGCATGCATGAGCCACGCGTAGAGCCAGGGAGCAAAGGCGGCACGGAACGGCGTTATGCCGCCGTTCTTCTACTTGTCGGCCGCTACGGGGTTCGGCCGCCGCAAGACACGCCGGCGCAGGCGGGCCCGGGCGCCGCCGACGCCGGGAAGGCGCCAAGCGCGCGTGTGGTGCTCCAGACAGGAGGAAGAGGCGGCGAGGAACGTGCCAAGGGCACTGTGGGCATCTGACTGAACTTCTGACGAAGATCGACACTGAACTCTAAATTTTTCTGAATATGAACAGCAACAGTGCATGCAAGGTGTTCGACAGAATGAATTTGGCCTTTGGGGATTTTTCCTTGAGCTGATTTTTGGTGGAGTGGCTACATCATTGCTCCAGTAGGCTGCCTGAATTTTGGTGGAATTTTTGGAGAAGTGTAGATATGAATTTCACCAAATTTGGCAAATCTGGTCCAAACTTGCAGAGACAGAATTTTGAAAAATTTGAAAAGAGGAGGAGTGGATCAAGATGGTTCTGGGTTGTGGGTACAAAGGACTATCCAGGAGAGTTGGTTTGAGGTCAAAACTCAAATGAAAAAGGGTACTTGCTTTGAAAATCTCTCAGGCTCCAAATAATTTTCAGAAATGATTTGAGGGGAAATATAATTAGAATAAAATCCAAAACTTGCTTGGATGAGTTGGGACAGAGAACTTAGGTTGATTTCAAGGAGGAGGGGAGGTTTTGGAGGGGTTTTACCATATGGACAAAATATAAAGTCATGGGTGGTTTCCAAGATATAAAATCCCAAATTTTCATAGAGTTACTTTTTAAAAGAAAAAGATTAAACTCCCAAAATAATTTGAGAGGGAACCAACAGAGAAGAAGTTTCAAAAGATCAAACACCATAGTTTTGAAAAAAAAATAAAATCCTTGCCAAAGAAAAGGAAGTCTTTAAGAGGAAGGATTTCTGGAAAAGAAATTTTAAAAGCCCTCTTTTTAAAAAAAAATCCAACAAAGTTTTTGATGAAAACTAATTAAAATTTTTGGAGTGTCACAACTCCTACCCCCTTAGGAAAAATCTCGTCCCCGAGATTTCAGCTGATCCTTAAATAAGTGTGGATGCTCTGTCCGAAGAAAATCCTCTCTTTCCCAAGTTGCTTCACTTTCGGTGTGATTGCTCCACTGAACTCTGAAAAACTTGATGGTTTTCTGTCGGGTCCTCCTTTCAGACTCCTCTAATATTTTTACTGGGCGTTCCCGATAAGTGAGGTCTGACTGCACGTCAATGTTCTCATGAGATACTTGTTTCTCTGGTTTGCTTACACACTTCCTTAATTGAGAGACGTGGAACACGTCGTGAATGTAGGATAAGTCTTCGGGTAAGTCTAGCTGGTAGGCTACAGTGCCTCTTCGTGCCACTATGCAGAATGGTCCAATGAATCTTGGTGCTAACTTCCCTTTAATCTTAAACCGTTGCAGTCCCCTCATAGGTGATACTCGTAGGTACACAAATTCACCGGGTTCAAAATTGACCCCACGATGTTTCTGATCGTAATAACTCTTCTGTCGGCTTTGAGCGGTCTTGAGTCGGTCCCTGATTAGCTTGACTTTTTCCTCGGCTTCTTTGAGCATGTCTGGGCCGAAGATACGGCTGTCTCCGGTCTCTGACCAATTTAGCGGGGTACAACACCTCCGTCCGTATAGGGCTTCAAAAGGTGCCATTCGCAGGCTGGCCTGGTAGCTGTTGTTGTATGCGAACTCGGCATATGGCAGACTTTCTTCCCAACTAGTTCCATAGGTGAGGACACATGCTCTCAGCATGTCTTCTAAAATTTGGTTTACGCGTTCAGTCTGTCCATCAGTCTGGGGATGGTAGGCTGTACTGAAGGCCAATTGAGTTCCCAGAGCCTGTTGTAAATGATCCCAGAATTTCGAGACAAATTGAGTGCCTCTGTCGGATATTATAGTCCTCGGGACTCCATGCAGACAAACTATACGGGAGAGATAAATCCTGGCAAGCTTCTGAGTGTTGTAGGTTGTCTTTACCGGAATGAAATGTGCCACCTTGGTTAATCTATCGATGATGACCCATATGGTATCATTCCCGTGTCGTGATCGAGGTAGTCCGACAATAAAATCCATCCCTATTTCATCCCATTTCCACTCAGGTATTTTGTTTGGTTGCAGTAGTCCGGCTGGTTTTTGATGCTCAACTTTTATGCGTTGACAAGAATCGCAACATGCAACGAATGTGGCTATGTCCCTCTTCATACCGTGCCACCAAAATCTTTCCTGAATATCCTTATACATTTTGGTTCCTCCAGGGTGGATTGAATATGGAGTGGTGTGTGCTTCAGCTAGGATTTGCTGTTTGAGGTCCTCTATGTTTGGCACATAGAGTCTGTCTCCGTACCATAATATTCCATCATCGCCTATGACAAACTCCGAGGCCTTGCCCATACTCATGTTTCTTTTAATTCCTTCAATGCTGGGGTGACCAGGCTGAGCTTCTTTAATTCTCTCCACAAGGTCGGGCTTTATTTCCAAGTTTGATATGGTGCCTTCCGCGATCATTAACAAGTTGAGTTTGGCAAATTCTTGTTGGAATTCAGGTCTCAAGCTTTGCAGACTGTTTTCGTCGGAGCTGGGGTTCCGACTAAGAGCATCGGCCACTACATTTGCTTTCCCTGGATGATAGAGGATACCAACATCATAATCCTTTACCAATTCCAACCAGCGTCGTTGCCGTAAGTTTAGTTCTGGCTGTGTGAAAATATATTTGAGACTTTTATGGTCCGTGTATATTTCACATCGATACCCAAGTAAGAAATGCCTCCATTCCTTAAGTGCATGAATAACTGCTGCCATTTCTAAGTCATGAGTGGGATAATTTTCCTCATGCTTGCGGAGTTGTCGTGAAGCGTATGCGACAACCTTGCCTTCTTGCATCAACACGCACCCGAGACCTTTTCGAGATGCGTCACAGTACACCTCAAAGTTTTTGTGTATGTCTGGCACAATTAATACCGGTGCTGAGGTTAATTTCCGTTTTAACTCCTGGAAACTTTTTTCGCAGGCTTCTGTCCATTCAAACTTCTTGTCTTTCTTGAGTAACTGCGTCATTGGCTTGGCTAGGGTGGAGAATCCTTCAATAAATCTGCGGTAATATCCTGCCATTCCCAAGAAACTTCGTACGTCCGTTACGCTGGCTGGTGCCTTCCAGTCAAGTATGGCCCTGACTTTCTCTGGGTCCACTGCGATACCGTCTTGAGTCAGCACGTGACCTAGAAAGCCTACTTGTCTTAGCCAAAATTCGCACTTGCTGAACTTGGCATACAATTGATGTTTCCTGAGTTCTCCTAGCACAATCCTGAGATGTTCCGCGTGCTCTTCTGGTGTTTTGGAGTATATCAGAATATCATCGATAAATACCACAATGAACTTGTCCATAAACTTCATAAATACTTTGTTCATGAGGTGAACAAAATATGCGGGGGCGTTTGTTAATCGAAAAGGCATAACTGTGAACTCATATAGTCCATATCTGGAGGTGAAGGCTGTTTTGGGGATATCTTCTGTTCGCACTTTTAATTGATGGTATCCTGACCTTAAGTCAATCTTTGAGAATACCTTGGCCTGAGCGAGCTGATCAAATAAATCATTTATTCGTGGCATCGGGTATTTGTTCTTGACTGTGACCATGTTAAGTGCTCGGTAGTCTATGCACAATCTTAGTGTTCCATCCTTCTTTTTGGCAAATAAAATTGGTGATCCCCAAGGTGAGGTGCTGGATCGAATGTATCCCTTCTCCAGTAATTCCTTTATTTGTTTTTTCAACTCAATCAACTCGGATGGTGCCATTCTGTATGGTTTCTTGTATATGGGGGTGGTTCCTGGTGCTAGTTCAATGCTGAATTCTATTTCTCGGTCTGGTGGCATGCCTGGTAGTTCTTCGGGAAATACATCTGGAAATTCACATACCACTGGAACCTTGCTTAACTCAGAAACGTTCACCTTATTCAATCTTGGCTGCCGGGGTATTTTTCTTTCCTTGGCTGATACTTTTATTGTCTTCCCGTGGTGGTGCGTGAGAATTATGGTCCGGTTGAAACAGTCAATAAAACCTTTGTTGGTGGTTAACCAGTCCATCCCTAGGATGACATCTAGTCCTTTATTTTCCAACACAATAAGATTGGCATAAAATTTCAATCCTTCGAACTCAATAACCACATTCTGACAGTAACTCTGAGTAACTTGCTGAATCCCAGGGGACTTGATGATCATGGATTTTTCCAAGGGAAACATCGAAAAATTATTTTGCAAAGCAAAACTTTTCGAAATGAATGAGTGAGAAGCTCCAGAATCAAACAAAACCGTTGCAGGTATTGTGTTGACAGGAAACGTACCGAGTACGATATCTGGAGCGTTTTGTGCTTCTTCTTTGGTTACGTGGTTTAGATGACCCTTCCTGTGGTTGTTGTTGGGGTTGAAATTGTTGCGCTTGGGCGCTGAATTATTTCCACCATTGTTTGGCTTCGGGGTCGAGTTCCTTGGCTTGGGGCACTGTTTGGCATAGTGCCCTTCTTCTCCACAAGCGTAGCAAGTAACGCCTGGGCGATATGTGAACTCTTTGTCCCTTGCATGGAAATTCTTGGTTGGGCGAGAGATGTTTGTTGTAGGTTTGTGTGTCCCACCTTTCTGAAAATCTGTCCTGCTTCAGTGGTTGTGTGCAAGAGTAGTCTGGTCTCTTTTTCGCTTACGTAAATCCTCCAAGCTACGTCTCTCATTTTCCAGAGTAATAGCTTTGTCCACTAGTGTCTTAAAATCTGGAAAAGTGTGAACGACCAGTTGGCATTTAAGTGCGGGCGCCAGACCGTCAAGGAATTTCTCCATCTTCTTGCTTTCAGTCATACGTTCTTCATTGGCGTAGCGGGACAATAGAGTAAATTGACCGTTGTATTCTGACACTGTCAGGTTCCTTTGTTTGAGGTCATCAAACTCTCTCTTCTTGATTTTCATAATACTCTTGGGAATGTGTGCACCACGGAAACCTTCCTTGAAATCATCCCAGGTTATATCATTTTCGTTGGGGTGCATGTGCAGAAAATTCTCCCACCATGATGCAGCTGCTCCCGTGAGATAGTGCGGAGCATATAGTACTTTCTCGAGATCTGAACATTTTGCAATAATTAATTTTCTCTCCATATCTCGAAGCCAATCCTCGGCTTCAAGAGGCTTGTCAGTATGAGAAAATGTTTGGGGACGTGTCTTTTGTAGCTCAGATAACTTGGAATGCTGCTGATACTGTCCATGGTGATTTCCCATGTTGATGACTTGGTTCATCATTTCCTGATGTTGTTGCTGACTCTGCTCATAAAGGCGGCACATTTGTGAAAGTGCCGATTCACTGCCCTGTTGGCTTGACTGTCCCTGAGTGAACTCGTTGCTGGGTTGTGTATCATAATTTTCCTCTGGTGGAGTCGGCATGGAGCGAGTCCAAGGACGAGACATTTTCCACTCTGGGGATATATTTTGTAAAACCCATAAGAAAAGCGGAAAGAGTCACAAAAACAATTCCATAAATGCATAAAGCTGGCAAATAAAATTAAATAACCAAGCTTTCTTAAGAAAAACAAATCGATTTGCGCACAGAGAAGGACTGCTCATTACATATCTTACACGCGAGCGGTAATTATACAATACATCACTCAGGATATGCGTATATAATCCTGACATGTTATTTAGGCTAGTGCACTCCTCCAGATCCTACATGATGCGCAAACAGGCTACTTCTCACAACCTATGTACATATAAACATATCATACAAAGCGGTACATTGTATGGTGGCTAAGCGTACTCAGGCGGAGATGTTGACGACCTCCTTTGCCCTGCCGAGGGTGAGACGTAGCGAGGCTGGAGACTCGACTTCCTCCTCGCTAATAGGCTCCATACGTGTAGTGTTGCGCTGAGTAGATGGAGCGGGTGCCAGAGGCGGAACAACATGAATAGGGGTGGGCGCGCAGGGTGGTGCAGTGCGCGCTGGAGTGGGCGCAATAACTTGGTTGAACTCTTCGGTAGAAGGTAGGCGACGAGTAGGTGCATAAGATGCTGAGGACGAGACCCAAGTCAGTGGCGGTGCGGTGGGTAGGAGCTCCCTCCTGTTGGCAGCACAGCCATGAACTGAGTCCATGCGGGCAGCCGCGAAGTCGTCCACCAGGTTGTCAAAGGCTGCCTCCAGGGCTCGGAGATACTCAATGAGCATCTCAAAAGCCTCATCTCGTTCTCCTCTGGGGCAGGAGAATGCGTAGTGACAGGTGTAAGGCACATGGCATTTAAGATAACGGTAACGACGAGTCTTCATCACGGGGAGGACATCCCTGAGACGAGCTATCGCCTCACGGGCTGCCATCTGCATAGCATGCCTCTCTGTAGGCATGGCTCTTCCCAAGAACCGGAAGCGGCGTAACTCACCACGCCCTCCCTTGAACTGCACCGCGGCCTGGTGCATGGTCAGACTGTCGTTGACTCGGTGCTGGCAGAGTGTGAAGACTGGGCGCACAGATGGCCCCATCGCGACCTGAACGATGAAGGAAAGAAGCTTGACGAACCCATCGGGCACGTTGGCGAAGGTCTGAGACTCGCAGCTGTTGTCGGCCATCTACAAAAGTAGGTAAAAATTCTGCATGGTCAGATCATAAATTTATGCTGACTGACAGAAAATGACTACAATTGCAAGAAAATATGAAATGGCTCAATCATGCTAATAACCAATTAGCGATCGCACCTAGTGGCTTCCTACAGTCAGCCTGGCTCTGGTACCAAGCTTGTCACGACTGGTTTTCCAATAAAAATATTTATTGAGAAACCAATCTTTTGAGTCCAGTATGAGAGAAATCCTCCTCACTGGTAGACAAATTCTTGATACAATAAGCCAGTAGCATAAAATATATTACAGGGTTGAACTACGGTTGCTCAACCAAATTATTACAAGAACACCAATAATTATACATAATGGCGGACATGACACAGTGGTGTGGAGGCATACTACTGACTCGAGGATAGGGCGGTGGTGGAAAAACACAGCGGGGAGAGAGATACAAGACTCTAAAACTGTCATCTCATCGAGCGTCGAGGTGAGGCTCAATGAATTTATTAGGTAGCGGAAGCGGATATAATACAGTGACCAAATCCAGGGTCGCACGAGATTGACTGGGACTCCTCTAGGCGTCGGACTCGCTATCAAATTCTTCATCCATGAGATCGCCTTCGTCAGCATCTGGCCAAATCAACAAGCCAGTGAGTACTTGGAAAGTACTCGCAAGACAGTTCGGACGTAAGATATAAAAAATGCATGCATGAATGCGTCATGATTAATTCACCAATGTACATTCAAAATTTAGCATAACGAAGTAAATAAAAGGGAAACGGCGGTAGTCCGCCTGAAATCCCAACAAAACATAAATGAAAACCGATCGGGTGTCTGAAGCGACGCCTCGATAGGTGAACAAATAAATATAAGGAAAATGATGCCACAGTCGGGCGTCTTAGCGACATCACAGAAAGGGCTTTAAAAGAAATACCACAGTCGGACGTCGGGGCGACATCACAGAAAGGGCTTTAAAAGAAATTCCACAATCGGACGTCGGGGCGACATCACAGAAAGGGCTTTAAAAGAAATGCCACAGTCGGACGTCGGGGCGACATCACAGAAAGGGCTTTAATTCACAAGGAAATAATGTTCATAGTAAATATTCAATTCATGAAAATAAACGGGTTAGTCCATCCACAGGAATAATCATTTAACCGGACTTAGCACTCATGCGATTCACCGGAGTCTCTGTCATCAAAACTGGCACTTGTCAGGATAAGATAATGCTGATATTGGACATGGAATAGATGATTCAAGGAATATATGACTCTGCAGAGTTTGTACAAAATTTCCCACAGCCAACGGATTTCCGTAGTCACAAAGGAGTAGTTCCGTTTACGGTTTTTCGGAAGAAAACACAGCTAACCAGTACACACCCATCCTACCTCTCGATGCTAGGAATCAACCTAGACATCGTCCAAGAAAAACTTTTGAGACGGGGAGATCACAATCTCGAATAGCATGGGATCAAATTTATATACGCGCGCTCTAAGGGGTGCCCCCCTCTCGGTCCCAACCGGAAACACCCATGCCCCCTTACCGGATGACTGGCTTTAATCCAGGGCCATGGAACCATCATCACGGCCTCTCCTTTTTGGTGTGTACCAGGTAAGCGGTTTACAACTTACTACGCCATATTCCTTGCGGAAAACATGTGGTAGTACAGGGAAGGAAGAATGGAAGGAACTGGAATGATATGGGTCGACACTGATGTCATATAGTCTGGCATAAGACTGGCATGCTACAACACTGCCATCTTACCCATCCTCATGCCAACACATGGCCATTCATACTCACATCCATCCTCTTATGGATCATCGAACTCACTTACCTCAACAATGCATGGAAATAACGTTCATCGGTATGCTCAACAACATGCCATGAGACTAACTAAATGCAAAACATGCCAATACACTCATCATATCAAAAGTTCAAACATGCTTGCCTGGTTCGGAGTAGTCGGAGCCTAGCTCGGTGAAGTTTGCGGTCCCGTCACCTCCTTCGGTATCTACGGTATAAAGAGAATATACGCGCTATCGTGAATACCGTGAGGTGCACAAAAATTATTCCAAATAATTTCCAAATAAATCTGATAAAAAACTAGATAGAATTTTAAAGAGGGCAGAAAAAGAATCAATGAAAAATACTATTCTATTTAAAAGTTATAAGGGTTTTTGTCCAGGGACTCATCTGTAATGAAACAGAAGGTTTCCAGGGGCTAGCTCATAAAAACAGAAAGCGCTTCGGTAGCGACTACGCCAGTCCAGAGGGAAAGCGCATTCGGCAGAAGACGTTTTCAGAAAACGCTTCACTCAGACAGGATAGAGAGGCTGACAGGCGGGTCCCGCCCGTCAGGTTTGAATGTTCAAACGGGGCGGCAGAGTTCGCCGGTGCCCGAGAGCCGCGGTGGTCGCCGGCGGCGATCCACGGCGAGGCAGGGAGATCGGAGGGTACCTCCGTGTTCAGGGCACCCTTCCGCGTCGGTTGGTGGTGGCGCTGGCGGTCGGCGAGCACCACGTCGACGGCGAGCCTCGCTCCGGCGGACGGCGGCTCGGGTGGTCGTGGGACTCGTCGAAGGGAGCTGCGAAGGCCAAATTAAGGAGGGGGTTAGACTTCTGGAAGCTAGAGGGGGTAACTGGCGGGTTTGGGCACCAGAGACGGCCTCACCGGAGCGAATTGAGGTGGAGGCCGAGGCGGAATGGGGTGGCCGGAGTCGGGGGAGGAGACCTCCTCGAGGCTCCTCCAGTGGCCTGGCGGGGTGTTGGTGAGGTGTAGAGGTGGTGCGTGCTCGAGGGTGAGCTCGGGAGCCCTTTTTATAGGCGATCCGAGGCGGTGGCCGTGAACGGGGATCTCCGGTGTAAGTTACGGCGGCGCAGAGCTTGGTTGGGGGTGATTAGGGAGTTGGGCGTCATCACGGAGGTCCACAGGTTCCATTTAGGTGCTAATCGGGATGGGATTTGGTGCTTAGGGCGAGCTCGACAGAACGGGGCGGCGCGGGCCCGTCGGCGGCAGGGAGCACGTTCCGTGCTTGCCGGGCCACGGCGACGGTGCCACGGGCGTGCGCTGGCATGCATGAGCCACGCGTAGAGCCAGGGAGCAAAGGGCGGCACGGAACGGCGTTATGCCGCCGTTCTTCTACTTGTCGGCCGCTACAGGGTTCGGCCGCCGCAAGACACGCCGGCGCAGGCGGGCCCGGGCGCCGCCGACACCGGGAAGGCGCCAAGCGCGCGTGTGGTGCTCTAGACAGGAGGAAGAGGCGCGCGTGTGGCGCATGTGACTGAACTTCTGACGAAGATCGACACTGACTCTGAATTTTTCTGAATATGAACAGCAACAGTGCATGCAAGGTGTTCGACAGAATGAATTTGGCCTCTGGGGATTTTTCCTTGAGCTGATTTTTGGTGGAGTGGCTACATCATTGCTCCAGTAGGCTGCTTGAATTTTGGTGGAATTTTTGGAGAAGTGTAGATATGAATTTCACCAAATTTGGCAAATCTGGTCCAAACTTGCAGAGACTGAATTTTGAAAAATTTGAAAAGAGGAGGAGTGGATCAAGATGGTTCTGGGTTGTGGGTACAAAGGACTATCCAAGAGAGTTGGTTTGAGGTCAAAACTCAAATGAAAAAGGGTACTTGCTTTGAAAATCTCTTAGGCTCCAAATAATTTTCAGAAATGATTTGAGGGGAAAAATAATTAGAATAAAATCCAAAACTTGCTTGGATGAGTTGGGACAGAGAACTTAGGTTGATTTCAAGGAGGAGGGGAGGTTTTGGAGGGGTTTTACCATATGGGCAAAATATAAAGTCATGGGTGGTTTCCAAGATATAAAATCCCAAATTTTCATTGAGTTACTTTTTAAAAGAAAAATATTAAACTCCCAAAATAATTTGAGAGGGAACCAACAGAGAAGAAGTTTCAAAAGATCAAACACCATAGTTTTGAAAAAAAATAAAATCCTTGCCAAAGAAAAGGAAGTCTTTAAGAGGAAGGATTTCTGGAAAAGAAATTTTAAAAGCCCTCTTTTTTTAAAAAAAAATCCAACAAAGTTTTTGATGAAAACTAATTAAAATTTTTGGAGTGTCACACATACACTATACAATAAAGAGACTAAGGCATAGAAACGTAGAATAATCCTACACTATACAATAAAGAAATTACAGCCGATTATACCCACTCGGCATCATGGTTCGGCACCAGTGATAATAAAGCACACACAAATAGCAAATTACATACACTGGGCAAATACAGCTCCTACATCATGGACGTGCATCAACATAACTTACCATTTGAACTATAATCTCTTCAGAAAATAGGATTGGCCGGATTTACATAGCACAAATTTCAGTCTGCGAAATCTCCAATTCCTTCATTGTTACCTCAGTGCCTTGTTTCATTTTTTTTACTCCTGCATCTAATACCTGCATGTCCAGTCTCAACTTGTTGATTGTACATTGAGAATCATGTACACGTTGTCTTACCACCTCTAATTGATGCTCGAGAACATCAGCACATTCCAATTCCAATCCATAATCATTCAGTAACAGCCATGCCGCACTGCTCACAGATTTTTGTGTTGATGTCACTTCATCCTAAAATGTTTCTGTAAGTACACATGACTAGGGCAAAAATATAGTTACAATAGTGAAGCGAGCAAGACATACTATTTTGTACGTGGCAAAACAGGACTAACAATAATGTTACACGTCATGAAGCATAAGGAGGTGATATTTTAAAAATTATAAAAAGGTAGTCTGTGCAGCCTGCATACAGAAATCTCTCTTCTTAGCTCACCAGAGGAGCATGATGTTGGGGCCCAATCCAAAACACAGACAAGTTACAAATTTAGAAAGCATGTTGCATAGAAGTAAGCAAGCAGTTGGCCATTCTGTAGCTCAATTAAAGTCTTAGGGAGCATAATGAACAACAGCGGGTTTCATACGAACATACTGCAACAAGCAAAACTATGCAATCATTAGCCTAGTATAAACTAGATTGCGAGCCTCATGCAATAATAGTTGGTTAATAGACTTCAAAGCTTCAGGCACACTTCGGCAGAGTAATTAAATGGTAAGGGCTTTAATTATGTCAACTAATAGTTATACAAGTACCCAACATCAGGCATCATTCTTTGGGCATCTCATTAACTGAGGACAAATAAAGCAATTGAAAAGAGCAAATTAACTATGCCTGAAACAAACAAGGAATTGAAATGTTGAGTTGGATACAATGACTTACCTTAACAGGTTGAAGAGGCTTAGCGTAGCTCCTACTTCTCTTGCGAGGCTCCTTTCTAACATCTTGTACTTGGAAATCCTCAATCTTATCTTCATTGCACCCCCTCTGCAAGGTGACACAAACTAGTTACTCGTCTCCTTGGAAAATAAATATGCATACTTTCCAGTCTGTGAACACAAAAGGATGAGATTATAACAAAACAACACCACAGAATGAAACATGCCGCATCTCTTGCTCTTGCAGACAATGAAATATGAATTTACTATGTCTGCACTACGTAAAAACTAGGCATACCTTCGAACTGGATCTCCAGGTACTCTTGGAGAGCCTACTTTAGTGTACAGCCAAACATTTATGTCACCTATGAGTTAGAAAAGGCCCCACTACAACAGCCCTTAGTATTTAAATTGTTGACAAGCTCTGTTAGAGTGTTAGGTCAAGAACAACAAGTAATCAAAGCAAACAGTCCTAGTATGGCTGGCTGATGCAAACAAGCAATTGAACAGATGTGTGAGCAAATCTTCCATATCAAGAAAAGAAGCAAAGAAGGAGACTTAAAGACCATCACTTGACTGACCAGATTTAAGGGGCATTTAAACATCATGTGCAATGTATGAACTAACATAAACATTGCATATTCCATATTCTACAATGGAATGCACATGTATTAGGTTATGCCATGTATGATGATGCCTAAATGTACACTATAGCAGGTAGGAGTGATTCATCATTGCACGCACAATTGAATTGCAGGTTAAGGGCCAGTTCAATTCCGCCTTTTCAGGGCTTATTGTCAAAATAAGCCATAAAGGATGTAAAGAAGTCATTTTTGAGTTATGGGCTTGGGCTTAACTAATTTTGGTTTGGAGGGGGGTGTTTTGGGTAGAACCTCACTAAAAATTGCAGGGAAGGGGAATAGTGAAATGACTTTGTTGTTTGCCTATATTACACTCAAAATGCAACTGCTGACGCCCGCGTCACACCTCACCCTCAAGTAAAAACAAACATGCAAGCGTTCATTGCCCTGCCCGCTTGCATCTCCTCTCCCCTTTCCCTCTACCTCTATCCCCTGCCTGCAGCACTAGGGTTCCTCCAGCGAGCCGTCGCCATTGGTACCATCTTGCCTGGTCCTCGACGATGCTCTGTCCAACTAGGCTACATGGCCGGTGGGTAGGGGCAAATCTCCCTGGCTGCTCCTCCCTCTGCCACCGACCCTTATTCTCATGGTCTCCAGTAGGTGCTCCATTGTGGTTCGTCCAACGCACTACTCCGGCAGGAGATGCATAACTACGGATGATGCCACACTACGGCAGAAGGCACCTTATTCCCCCTCCCCACCTCCCAGGCCTTGTCCTTGAGGTGTTGTTGAAGGATGAGCTCATCCAACAAGGTGAGGATCTCCTCTAATTTTTTCCAAATTTTCATTTTGATCCACTATACGATGAATTTCTATGAGCTGCTTCTACCGCTGCTATATGATGCATTGCTATGAGCTGCTCCTGCTGCTGCTATATGATGAATTGCTATGAGCTGCTGCTGCTATATGATGAATTGCTATGAGCTGTTGTTCCTGCTATATGATGAATTGTTATGAGCTGTTGCTGCTATATGATGAGTTGTTATAAGCTGCTCCTGCTGCTGCTGTATGATGAATTGCTATGAGCTGCTCCTGCTGATGCTATATGATGAATTGCTATGAGCTGCTCCTGCTGCTGCTATATGATGAATTGCTACGAGCTACTCCTGCTACTGCTATATGATGAATTGCTATGAGCTGCTCCTGCTGCTGCTATATGATGAATTGCTATGAGCTGCTCCTGCTGCTTCTATATGATGAATTGCTATGAGCTTCTACTGGTACATGACGAATTGCACACTGCTGCTGCTGTATGATGAGTTGCTATGAGCTGCTGGTGCTGCTATATGATAATTTCATGTGGTGTTGCTATATGATAATAACCAGCACTTGGACCATCGAATTTCAATAAATAATTGTTCTTCATTTAAATGTGGGTCATGCATTCTTTGTTTAAATTAGGCAATGGGATCTCTATGGAAAACATTGACCAAAGTAGATTGTGCCAAGTAGATGGTATCTTTGTATTTGCATTTTGAGCAAATAGTGATGGTATGTTTTCCTATCATATTAATTACTGCATTGGGTTCAATTTTTCATGTTTGCAAGTCAAATTAATTTTCATATGGGCAGAAAAATGAAAAAATATTATGCAATCTAGACTTTTCACTGATCATACCAAAGATAAGCTGAAAACACAATGAAAAGAACTGGTTGGCTTATTACATGGAGCTTATATTCACAGGTGCTTATTTTCTTAGGATAACTAGTAATAATTGTCCCTAAGAAACTTGGCCAATAGAACTTACATACAAATAACATGTCACGATGATTGCAATGGAGGAGTAACATACCATATCACACTGATTGGCTCACCGCTGCCTCTCCTTTTTTGCGATGTTCCATGAAATTGCCACATACATCTTGTACTTTCTCATTGTGCAACCCTATCTGCAAGTTGGCACGGCTAATTTCAGACATCTCTACATGATAATACATTGCATATCCCTTGCGCATAATTAAACCACCAATTAATGATTGTTTGCGTAGCATAAACTAGCCATGACTCTATGTGCTGGACCAGCAGGCACTCTAAGGGAGCCTAATGTAGTGCACTGGAATTCCTACATGCCACCTATGATTTTGTGTAATGTACTCCCTCTGTTCCTAAATATATGTCTTTGTAGAGATTCCAGTATGGACCACATACAGATGTATATAGATGCATTTTTGAGTGTAGATTCACTCATTTTGCTCCGTATGTAGCCCATAGTGGAATCTCTAGAAAGACTTATATTTAGGAATGGAGGTACGAGGTAGTATCATGTATGACATCTATATCTCTGGCAGCCAGTAGTAGAAATCATTGTCTGCACAAAGGGATTACTGGTCGAAAATCCTAGCAAAGCACGCTGGCAGGCACAGAATAATACAAGAGAGAGAGAGAGACAGAGTCGCACTTACAAGATCATAAAAATGCCTCAGTACAGGATCTTGGTTGGCCAAGTTGTTAGATACATAAGAAACATCGTCCTTGTAGTTTTTGCCAGCTGCATAACAGGTAACAGTGACATGTTAGTATATTTGAAGTACATTGGGCAGGTGATGCTGGACGGGTTTAAAGGTGACAAGTACCTTGGCCGTGGCGGGTGCTTGGCATCTTGCCAGACGGTGGGAATCAGGTTAGAAATGTCAAGGGTGATGATGTTGCGCTTGCTGTCCGGGTCCAGTAAGGAGATCTAGAACCATCTAGTAGGTTGTTTGTGGAGCGGCTCCGGTAGGGTGGACTACGGTGTGGGCGAAGAGGATCTGTGGCCATGGACGAGGGCGTAGGTGAAGCTGCTCAGGTGGTTGGGTTAAGGATGATGTCGATGATGCGGATCTGTAGCCATGGACGGGGCGTTAGAAGCTGTTCTGGTAGGTTGGATGATGGTGCGAGGAAGCGGATCTGAGGCCGTGGACTTATGAGTTGGCAAAGCGACCCTGGTAGGGTTGAGAATGGTATAGGCGAAGCTACTCTGGTGGAGTTGACGATGGTGTCGGTGAAGCGGCTCCGGTAGGGTTGAGGAAGGTGTCGACAAAGAGGATCAGAGGCCATCGACGGGGGCGTCGGTGGGGCAGCTCCAGGGGGTGTGGACGAAGCGTCTCCGGTGGGGAGTATGAATGAGCCGTTGCAGATGCGCTGCGGTTGACGAGAGTAATGGTGAAGCAGATCCAGCGCCATGGACAAGGCCGACACTAAATGGGTTGTGGTATAGTGGTGGATGAGTGGTCTACTTGTTTCTAGGGGAGGTGGGAGGGGTAGATGCGGCCGCAGAAGCAGATTTGGTGAGGTGGACGCCGCTGGCAGTGAATGGGCTCTCGTACGCCAGTGGATGAGTGTAACAGCTTGGATTTTGGCGCTTTCCTTTTTCTTTTTGATTTATTTGGTTTTTGCTCTGTTGTTCTTTTTGGAGTGGTTCTGTGGCCTTGTCACATGGGAAATCAGCTTCATTTCCTCTCCCAAGTGGCTCATCATTCTCAAAACTTTTCCAAGACCATGTCACTCCACTGCTTGACCAAACCCTAATTCCTTTGTCTAGGGAAAATTCCTTTTTCTATTAAAGGAATAATCCTAATGGCCATAGGTTGTGAAGCAACCTATATTTATGTCCATCCAATAATTCCCAAATAATTCTCATAATTCCTTTGGGTCATATGTTGCTCAAATATGCCCAAACTTTCCTGTCCTAGCCCAAGAATAATTCTCCAAAAATTCACTCTTCCATTTTGTCCAGAGTGGCACTTTGTGAAGGAAGTGCTATCGATCCAATCTTGTTTGCTCCCAAGCTTGTTGGGCTTTCTTTTATGTCCAAATAATTGCTTCATGCCAAAATTCAACTTTATTTGCCTAGCCAATCTTCCTCAGCAATTTTTCAAAGTTTCTGTCAAACAGAAGGCTTTGTAAAGGAAGTACTAGCTAGGTTTATCCAAATGAGATGAAATTTGGCACACTCCTTAATGTGCTCATATTAACCCCCTCCTCCAAGTTTCAGCTCCATCCAATCATCTATGTGAGCACAGGACCAAATCTTTTATTCTGGCAATATTTTCAGGTTGTGAAGCAAGTATAATTTTTATTGCTTCAAAAATCCTCATAAATTACCAGATTGTTCTCCTACCCAAATAACTTCTCTCCACAAATTTGGCACCTTTTCACTCAGCCAATATTTCACACAAATTATTGCAAGTTTCTGGTCAGCAAGGATGTTTGTGAAGCAAGTACCATTTTGGTGAATCCAATTGGTATGAAACTTACACAACATCTTTATATGATCAAATCATCAAGCCTTGCCAAAGTTGATCTCAAGTGGCCACACCATTTGAGTGCATCATCTTGATCCATTTTCTGGACCATTTGGGGCAGTTGCAAAGAAACTATGTTAAACGTTGATCCTAATCTTCTCAAAATTACCAGGATGAAAGTCTTTCTTTACCTCAACCTCGCAGACAAACTCAATGGCTCCAAACCCTTTCCTGTTGATCACTAGTGCTCAACCAAGTTTACTGCAGTAAACTTCAGAGACTTCGTACCGTTTAACCAGATCACTTTTAATCGAACTACCACTGTAGTTGAGACCTACCCTGGATGAACTACCCACTAGATAAGATGCTCAAGGCCATCTCCCCCGCTATATGCCAGTGCACGCAGTTACCACGTTAATGGCAGCACAGTGCACGCACTCTGTGCATTGCGGCCGCGCCCAGTGGCTGTTTGTGCTTCGGCCCCTCCTCCTCCCGTCGTCTTCGTGCGCGTGAGCATGTCCAACAGCTAGCCTGCATCGTCGCCGTCTCCCTAGACCCCTCTTCCCCTCCGGCAGCTTCCTCACCGACGCCCACCGACACTTGCCGCCGAACACCCACGGGAGCACAGTGCCCCGACATGTTTTAATGGTGCTCGGACTCTTCCTCTGCTCTCCGGCGTCACCTACCCCTCTGTGAGCTCTGAATCAATAGCTCGTCATGTTCCCGCGCCCTCCCGTGCTCGCTAGCCGTTGCCAGAGCCTCGGCCGGACGTGCCCAGCGACGCCTGAGCCCATCTCCCTCGCCCGGCTATAAATAGCCATCCCCGAGCCCTCCCGAGCACCTCACAAGCCTCCCCACGCTCCACTACGCCTCCCCAGCCCCTCATTTGAGCTAAAGGAGCTCTCCTGACCTCCCCTCCACGCCATGGCCACCGTCGGTGCCCTCTTAAATCCGAGCCAACCAAGCCCTCCCCCTCCCTCCTGACCTCACCGTAGCTCCACCCAGACCCCGACGGTCCTCCCCGTGTCCTCGCCCCACCGCCGGAGCCACCCTGGCCGCCTACCCCGAAGATCGCCGCCGCCTCTGCCTCTTTCCTCCTCCAACTGTCGCCGCCTCCCCACTCCTCCCCGGGGCTTGTTTTCCCCCCGGATGGATGCGGTGGGTTGCGCTGCGCTCGCCGGTGGACTCCCCTTGGCCGAAGTTGGCTGGAGCCGCGAGGCCAGCGCCGGTGCTGGCGCGCCTCCCTCTGTTCTGCTCCGCGTCAGGGAAGAAGAGAAGGAGCGGGAGGAGAGAGAGGAGGGAGTTGACCCAGCTGGCCAGTGGGCCCGCATACCCACCTGTCGGCGGGTGGGCGTTGACCCCGCCCGACCAGCTAGATAAGTGACGGGCCCCACAGCCCGTGGGACCCGTCACTCAGTGACCCAGAGGCCAGCCCTGACCCCTGCTGACGTGGATAAGTGGACACGGCTTTTTTCGTGTATGCTTTCATCCACCCAAAGCGTATTTCCCCGAGTGCGTGTTCTGTTTTTCTGTTAAGAGCCTGTTTGTGATGATTTTTAGTACAAAGAGGTCCCTGGCAGAAAAAGAGCTATAACTTTTTACTCCCAACTCCAAATCAGGTGATTCCAAAGCCCACTTCTTCGGTTCATTGAGCCCGTTCAGATGGAACCATTTTCACCATGTTTTGACATTCTGAAAACGAACGTTTTTCCCCTGCCCTTATTCAGCCCCTCCGAGAGAGAACGCTTTTCGGTGATTCGTTCCGCGAGTTTCGTGCACTTTCTCCCGGTGTATTCTTCCACCCCACGCAAGACACACCCTCCATTTGCATGATTGCAAAGCAGTAGCATGGTATAAGTTATTTGAACTTGTTTAAAATATTGCTTAGCTATGTATGATACGTTCATGGCATTTCTCGGAATATTGTTTCGATCTTGATATTGCCATGATATTTCTTGGAGTTCTAGGACTTATATTTTGATGATTATGTGGATGACATGTTGCCTTTGGATTCTTAGTGGCTATTATGATTATGTTCATGATGGTATTATGCTTTGGAGTATTACTTTGGATGTCATGTTGCCTTTGGATTCTTAGTGGCTATTATGATTATGTTCATGATGGTATTATGCTTTGGAGTATTAATTTGCATATCATGTGGCCTTTGGATTATTAGTGGCTTGTATGGATATTTTTCATGATGATATCTGGTATTATTTTGGAGTATTAATTTGCATATCATGTTGCCTTTGGATTATTAGTGGCTAGAGTTAGTTTCATCATGATGCTAGTTGATATTATGTTTTGGAGTATGATGATGGGGATGATGCTTGCATGTGGATCTTAGCCAAATAGCTTTATTCTTGTTATTGGAGTAGTAGGATTATGATTTTTGGAGTCATCATGACAGTAGTGTAGTGCTACCCTTGGAGTATTTTTGAGATGATGATATTATGCTTGGACTATTTGTTGGTTATTGTTATGACTTGGATTATAGTTTGATAGTATATATTGGAGTAGCGGTGTCGGATTTTGGGTTCCGGCAGACCCTTGAGGTTCGAACACTGGGGTGCGTGCAGAGATTTCGCCTCCTACCTACTTGCACCCCTCCGCCTTGCTAAGATCTAAGCTAAGGAAAGAACAACACAAGAGACACAAGGTTTATACTGGTTCGGGCCACCGTTGTGGTGTAATACCCTACTCCAGTGTGTGGTGTGGTGGATTGCCTCTTGGGCTGATGGTGATGAACAATACAAGGAAGAACAGCCTCGCGAGGGTCTGTTCTTTGCTGGGGGGGACGGACTGCTAGGAGGAGTTCAGTCACCCTTCTCTCTCTCTGATTTCGATCCGATCCTTGATCCTCGATCTCTATCTCTAACCTTCCTTTTACATCGAACCCGAACCCTGATCCTTGTGGGTGGTTGGTCCTATTTATAGGCAATGGCCCTGGGCCTCTTCCCAAATATTGAGCGGGAAGGGCACAAACAATTGGCCATTTTGAAGGGGAACATCTAGTACACTTATCCTGACTAAAGTTGGTCCTCGCCCGCACAAAGCTCTCGTGGTGACGCCGTCTTGGGCCCCACGATGACCTCCGTCTTGCGGTCCTCCTGGTCTTGATCTTGTTGCACCGAAACGGAAACCTTTGCCTGATGCCTCAGTACTCCGTGGCTGCGCTTGCCTCCTTTGCACCAAAGGGGAAAGGAGCACACTGCGGGGGCTGGCGCCCGCCTGGCACCCTTGGTCGTCATGGCTTGCGTCACGGGCACCTCGTGAGGTACCCCGCCTTGATCTCTCTGCCTCCTCGCGAGCCAGCCTGGTGAGGCCGTGCCTGAGGAAGCTCCGTGTCGTCCGCCCCGCGAGGCTTGGCCACTCGCGAGGGTCTTGGGTCTGTGTTGATGAAGATGGGCCATGCTGGGGCCCCCTTTGAGCCACGCCGCAGGCCGCAGGCAGGCAAGTCTGGGGACCCCCGTTCCCAGAACGCCGACAGTAGCCCCCGGGCCCAAGGCGTGCCCGGACTTGGCCGTGCAGGGAGGCGGAAGGGCAAGAGCGAAGCGCCGCGGGCCCTAACAGCCTGCGGCCTTGGGCGCCGCATGGCGGTCGATTGGACGTGGGCGGCACTATTCCCCCATGCCCCCTTTATTTTGCGCCATGCTAGGCGGACTCGCAGTCATACATAGCCGCTCCCCTTTCTGTTGCTAGAACGCCCTTTGCCCTTCCTCCGCCCGAACTGCAGCTTCTGTTTTCAACCCAATCTTGAACCTTCGCCCCCCTTCCCATCGCCATGGCTCCGATGAAGAAGGGAAGAGGGAAGAAACCCGTGCCTCCGCCTTGCCCGCCGCCGTTGGCGGCCTCCGCCGAGGGCTTGGGCAAGGTCAGCTCGGCTCTGGCCATTATCTTCAACGAATGCGGGAGGACGACGGCCTAGCCCTCGTCCCACTTCTCCGTCGACAGGATAGTCACCGAGGTCCTGTATTTTGCCGACGCCCTGTGGGCGGGTCTAGTTCCTCCCTTTCCTGATTTCTTCAATGCCGTGCCTTCCCACTATCAGATCCACATGATGCATCTGGGTCCTGAATCCATCACCCTCCTTTCGGTCTTCGCCTTTGTTTGCGAGGCTATGATGGGCATCCTTCCTTCGGTTGCCTTGCTGCGCCACTTCTTCTCGCTGCGCCTTGTCGACCCTACCCAATGATGGGCGTGCGTGAGCTTCGTTGCCGCGTCTGAGACAGCGGCCTCTAGGATTGACTTCAAGCTCCCTCTGCCCGCGGCTGGGTTCCGTGAGCGGTGGCTGTATGTGGATGCAGGGGTGGCCAGCCCCCTGCTATCGGAGCCAACTTCGCCTGCTGTCCCCAATTCGGGCTGGGGCCAGGAGACGCTTGAGAGCCCCCGGCTCGTCTTCGTCTGGCACCGCTTCGCGTTCTTGAGGTCGCTTGGCGTGACAGCGTCCAAGGTGGTGAAGGAGTTCCTGCTACGCTGCGTTGCTCCTCTCGAACACCACTCCCGCCGGATGTGGGCCTTCTGCGGGCGCGATGATCGCATGAGGCTCCAGGAAGAGGACCTGACGCCTGAAGTGGGGAGGACAGCGCTCTTGACCCTGACTGGGGACCCCAACCATCGCAGCATCCAGCATGGAGGGGCCTTGCTGTACCTCTGCCAGAGCAGGGGCGATTTTGTGAATCAGATGCCTATCTTTGATGAGTTTGGGCCGCGCCCCGCCGGCCTCCAGGGGCCTCGTGATAACCCAGTGATGGTGACTGTCCTTCAAGTCGGCCAAGGAGTCTCTTCCTCAAATGGCGGAGCAGGGAGGCATGAGGCGCCAGAGGCCAAGGGGGCTCCCGGCGGGGTGACAGCACCGGGCGATGCTCATGAGGGAGCAGCTCTTGGGGACCGTGCCGCTGAGGCTGAGGGTGACAAGCAGCTGCCCTCAGTGCCTGCGACTGAGGCCCCTGAGGCTCCAGCTGCTTCTCCTGGCGAGGCGATTGGCAGCACGCATCAGGCAGGCGCCCCTGACGCAGATCGCCTTGACGCTCCGTCTTCGTCACAGTTTGATCCCTGCGCTCAACTCTTGGGCCGCTTCCGCGTGGACTTTGAGGCCCTCCGGAAGAGAAGGGAGGCCCTGGGCGACGATTACCCTTGTCGCCTGCTGAAGCGTAGGAAGTACTTCGCCACTGATGAGTAAGCCTTCTCCTTTCCCGGCTCCCGATCCTTCTGTTGCTTTTACTGATCCTTGCTCCGCAGGCCCCTTCCAGCCGAGCTCGCGGAGACGGCTATGGTGCCGTACCCCTTGGCTTCGCCCCCTCCGCCGTCCTCAAGCGCTCCGAGCAGCAGAGCCCTTGTGGTGAGGGCGATCGGAGAGGCGAACCTCCCCGAAGCGCATCGTGGCCCTGCGCACCTCGCGATCCTCCTTCGCGGGCCTTCTCGTGGCATAGCCAGCCTGCCGTGGGCTTCTCGCCTGGTCGTGGACTGTGATTGGCTGAGGCGCTCCCTGCGCTCTTCATTTGGGGACGGGCTGGCTCCAGGCCGGGTTTCTGGCATGACGTGCCCGGCCGTCGCGAGGGTGCCAGCCCCCAGCCCCCTGCCCGGAGGGGGAGTGCTGATTCGTGGCCCCCGGCGCTTGCTCGGGGTAGATGATGGTGTGGAAGACGTGCTCGAGCGCGCCCGGGAGCGTCGCGCTCTTCGCCAAGGATTCCTTTGAAGGGCGGCTGACGTGGTGAGCCTGCTTGGTAAGGAGCTTGCTGATGAAGATGCACGCCTTGAGGCCGAGGGCCTGCGCCTGGCTGCAGAGAGGGGCGAGCTGGAGGGCACCATCGCCCTTGCGCGCCATCAGCGCGATCTTGATGATGCAGAGGCCAAGGCGTCGCTGGTGGCCTCTCGGGAGGCCTGATCTCGGGGCGCTGAGGATGCCTGGGAAGCCGACCAGTGGTGAGAGGCGGCGGAGGAGCGGGCTCGGGAGCTCCTGGCCTGGTGCCACTCACTGGAGGAGCAAGTGGAGCTGCGCGAGGCAGCCCTCGCGTCGATGAAGGTGGCCTCTGGCGACCCAGCAGAGCTCCAGAAGCGCGAGAAGGCGCTGACGCTGGAAGCCGCTGAACATACCCGCGAGTACGAGCGTCTGGAGACGAGGGAGCGCTTGGTGACGCAGGCGGAGGATGATGTCGCTACACAGGAAGCCCGTGTCCTGGAGGAGGTAGGACGTCGGGTGGCGATGGCACGTTTGAACCTCGAGCACGAGTTCGAGGAGAAGCTGGGGTTGATCTGGGCCGAGGCTGAAGGAAGGACTGCCACCTTGAGGGCCAAGCTGGAGGAGGCGACGCGGCGGGCCGATTCTTTCTGGGCCGCCCTTGAGGTGGCGCAAGGTGAGCTAACCACCTCCCAGGCCGAGGTGCTCCTTCTTCGCCAGCGGGCGGAGGAGGCTGAGGTCGTCGCGCGCTAGAATGCGGACGAGATACGTCAGCGGCGGATCCTGGAGCATGAGCACGGCCCCATGCTCACCACGCTCCGCGAGAGAGCCAACACAGCCTTGGGCAACATCTGCGAGGCGGCTGTTGGCGAGCCGCACGCAGTCAACTACGCCGGCAATCTTCAGTTCTTCACCGACGTGGTGACGCAGCTAGAGGCGCGGTCGGTCAGGGCTGACAGGTTGGTGGAGGAGAGGAGCCGCGCCCTGCTCGGGCGCTCCTTTTCTCGCGTCTTCAGCCATCTCCGGAACATGGATCCCCACTTCGATTTCGACGCCGCCATCGCCCCAGTGCCCCAGGCCGTCCGAGACGACCTGGCGCACTAGATGGAAGACAATGTGGATGCTCTTATCAGGGCCTTCGCTTCAGACAACGAGGACGTGATCATGGCTGCCGACGGGGGCGGCGTGGTGAGCGGTCCTGACGCCGCTGGCGGCGACGCGGACAGCGATGGCGAGTTCAGCGACGCCAGCAACAGCTCGGGTGGTGCTCCTGAGGACGCATTGGGGGATTTATCCGACTGATTGTGCATCATTCCTGCTTCCTTACCCTGCATGAATAGAACTCAGGTTTTGGCCTGATGGCTGTGAGAGCATTTTGGAGGGGGAGCCCCTCATGTAAAACTTGTGTTCATCGTATTAGTAGACGCTACATTCCCCATGCGCCCGTGCCAAGTGGTTGGCTTAAGAGACGCGCTGGTCGGCTAGTTTACCTTTGTCCCGTGCTGGCCCTGAGGTAGCCTGTGGGAGGCTGTGGTGTCCTGAGTGTTCCCTGATTGAATCCGTAGGACCTGTAGTAAAACACCCTCCTGAGAGGACGCGGCGGCGGCAGTCTGGGCTGAGCGCAAGCTAGGCCTGACCCGGCTCGCGAGGGGCTCATGAGGGGAGGCAGCTGAGGCGAAGTGGTAAACCAAACGCGAGGAATTGCTCGAACAAGAATAAGCACCCCTTCCCCGAACACACGCAAATCTCAAATTCGAATCCAACTTGAATCCAGCGGGGGAAAGCGACAACCAAAGGGAAAAGCAACGAAAGCAGACAAAAGGCCGCATCCGGCACCTAATCTAGTCTTGGACGTCTTCTCACCAGCGCGGAGCTAAGTGCTGCCACTGGGCGTGGGAGGGAGCCCCAGGGCCTGAAGCCGGCACCCCTGAGACTCTGGGGCGTGTACAGCCCCACTCATTATCACGTGAGAGTGTCACGGGGCGGCAAGCTTCACAGGCACCAGGCCTTCTTCACAGGAACTGGCCTTGCTTCATATCGCCAGACGAGGGCCCCGCCTTGCGCCACACTCTAGTGCCATCAACGACGACCGGAAACCAGGATGCCCCCCATGGGGTAGAGTGGTCGCCAGCGGTTCCCCTGACGACCACGGGTCCTCCGCTAGGGGCAGGCCCTGAGGCACCTCCCCAGCAGAGGGCCTACCTCCTGAGAACACCTTGCTCCGAACGCCGCGGTGGTGATGTGGATCTCGGCCCCTCTCCTACAGCCCCCTGCGCCCTCCTCCCGAGGGGTAGGAGACTGTGGGAGTAGGGCTGCTGCTCGCTGTGGCGACCTGCACCTCCTGCGATCCATGATTAGCGTATGCTTGCTCTTGAGGAATTAGCGGTACACGATAATCGTTGCCTCCAGCGTGGCCAGTGGGACCGTCCCGGGGCTCCTGGAAGGGCTTAGCTTCTGGCGCCTCGTCCCCCCAGCTCGGGGTGAGGAGGGTGTCCTTGGTCCATCATGAGGGGCACATATTCTTCCGGCGCCGTCATCCCGCAGGCCATGCCGTCGCGCTCCGCGGGCCACATAGCTCTGCTTGACGCGCCCCCCGTGGGGTGGTAGCGCGGCTGTCCACTGGGGCCGCGGGTCGCGTCGAGTCCTTCTTCTTCGCGGACCGGGAGAGGGGGTAGCGCCGCCACCGGTCCGGTGCCGACAGCTTCGCTGGCGTTGGAGTAGCCTTGGAGCCCGCAGGCGCGCGCGGAGCCCCCGCGCGGGCCGCCCTGGGCTTGAGATGGGAGCTGGGTGCAGAAGGGGTGAGGCCCCGAGGCGGCGAAGCCTAGGAGCTCTACCACCCGCTCCAGCAGCACGTCGCGGCCGCCCTCCAGCAGCCTGCACTACAATAGCTCTCGGGCCGCCGTGAGCGCGGCCCTCGAGTTCGCCTGTTCCCGGCGGGTGTACGGTGTCGTGGTCGCGGCGTGATTGGAGGCCCTTGCCATGGAGCGAGAGCTGTCGAAGCCTGTCCGCATCGCCCGCGGCCCACAGCGCCCTGCGGACCGCGAGCTGCCTGGTGCACGGGGTCGCCTGAGGCGAGCGGCTCTGCACGGGCGGGCCATGCCGCCCATGGATCTGGGTTGCCCGCCTGGTCGCCGGACATGGTGATGACGACGCGACGGGGCACGAAGCGGTAGAAGGTGGATTCCGGCGCACCCCTACCTGGCGCGCCAAATGTCGGATTTCGGGTTCCGGCAGACCCTTGAGGTTCGAACACTAGGGTGCGCGCGGAGATTTTGCCTCCTACCTACCTGCACCCCTCCGCCTTGCTAAGATCTAAGCTAAGGAAAAAACAACACGAGAGACACAGGGTTTATACTGGTTCGGGCCACCGTTGTGGTGTAATACCCTACTCCAGTGTGTGGTGTGGTGGATTGCCTCTTGGGCTGATGGTGATGAACAATACAGGGAAGAACAGCCTCGCAAGGGTCTGTTCTTTGCTGGGGGGGACGGACTGCTAGGAGGAGTTCAGTCACCCTTCTCTCTCTCTGATTTTGATCCGATCCTTGATCCTCGATCTCTGTCTCTAACCTTCCTTTTACCTCGAACCCGAACCCTGATCCTTGTGGGTGGTTGGTCCTATTTATAGGCAATGGCCCTGGGCCTCTTCCCAAATATTGAGCGGGAAGGGCGCCAGCAATTGGCCATTTTAAAGGGGAACATCTAGTACACTTATCATGACTAAAGTTGGTCCTCGGCTGCACAAAGCTCTGGTGGTGACGCCGTCTTGGGCCCCATGATGACCTCCGTCTGGCGGTCCTCCTGGTCTTGGTCTTGTTGCACCGAAACGGCAACCTTTTCCTGATGCCTCGGTACTCCGCGGCTGCGCTTGCCCCCTTTGCACCAAAGGGGAAAGGAGGACACTGCGCGGGCTGGCACCCGCCTGGCGCCCTTGGTCGTCATGGCTTGCGTCACGGGCACCTCGTGAGGTACCCCACCCTTATCTCTCTGCCTCCTCGCGAGCCAGCCTAGTGAGGCCGTGCCTGAGGAAGCTCCGTGTCGTCCGCCCCGCGAGGCTTGGCCCCTCGCGAGGGTCTTGGGTCTGTGTTGATGAAGATGGGCCTTGCTGGGCCCCCCTTTGAGCCACGCCGCAGGCCGCAGGCAGGAAAGTCTGGGGACCCCCGTTCCCAGAACGCCGACAAGCAGTTATCAAAGTTATAGTTTTGGGGATAAATTCCGTCATTAAGTTGGTCAGGTGCCACCGAACCTGGCTCTTTCAGTGCAACCACATTTGCCTTATGGGAAGGTCCTGATGCAGTCTATTGTCATGCCTCTCGCCGGTGCCTCCAACTAGGGAAGGTTATGGGCGTGCGGTACCCTGGCGCGCTAAGCAGACATAACCTTGTGTGACCGTTATTGTTGTTATGGATTCGGTCCCCGTGAGGGACGTTTTGGCCACAACGGTGGTCGTTGTGTCTTTGGTAGACACGGGGCCACCCAGGACTAGCCAAGTGGGGAGTGAGTCGGAGTGGCCGGGAGAGTGTCATGGCAGTAGATCAGTTTTGTCGGAATGCCGGTGGTCCACCCGAATGGTAGTGCGAGGCCATGGATTCCGTGGTGTGGGTATAGTGTGCTACCTCTGCAAAGTGTTTTTGTTTAATCTATCGATAGCCATGTCCTCAGTCAATGGCAACAAGTTCGTACTAGGTCACACCGTTCGATCAACACTCACATGACGGAATGACTTATAGGTGATATATATATATGTATATATATGTTGATATTTGAGCAGTACAGATTGGCAGGATGTGGGTGATGATGTTGGAGACCAAGTGTTGGTCGTGGTACTGATCGCCGGAAAGATCACCGTTTGAGACCAAGTGTTGGTCATGGTAGTGATCGCCGGAAAGATCATAGTTTAGATTTGATCACGAGGTGATCGAGATGGTATATTGCTTGGCCGGTTAGCCAAGAGTGATATGGTTATGGAGATCTGAGATGGTGATTTATTAGTATTGTATCAGTTACATACCATGCTTAGTAGTTGTTTCATTATAATAGTTGTTAATTTTATTAACCTGTTAAATGCTATGTTATTGTCTTGCCTTGATGTTTATGGTTGTTGTGAGCTTGCAAGTACATTCAATGTACTGACCTGGCATGTCATGCTAGGTTGCAGGTGATGTCTTGATTGCTTGCTTGCTTGTCGAGGTTGCCGTGCGTGCAAGCTAGAGCGTGTCCCAGCCAGAGTCCCTATGGAGTGGAGTTCACCACCTTCGTCGTTGTTCCGCTGCTAGAAGTATTCCGCTGCTACGAGTTGTTCCGCTGCTAGCATAGAGCAAGTGTAGTATTGCAGGCGTAGTGTCGCCGTGCTGATGTGCTTCGTTGTAACATCAGACCCTTGTATTATTATTTTTTTGTAATAAGAGTTGATTTGTTCTATGTCAAGCAGTGCCGTATTCCAAAGACTTTTCCTCGATCTCTGGGCTGTAATACGGGGCGTTCCGGTTTCTCTGAGCTGGGGTGCCACAAGCTTGGTATCAGAGCAGGTCTGGCTGTAGGACGCTCTAGTCAGCGCGAGCGGTAGAAATCAGTAGTTTAAGGTCCAACTTGTTTTTTGCATTTGGTTGATGCATTTGTTTGTTGCATAGCATGCATATAGCTTTATTATTTTGTTACTAACGGTTTAATCTGGTGAGTGTAGATGGCATCGATCCGGATCCACTACAGCTCAGCTCCTGCATTTCTTCCAGTTTATTCTCTTGCTCATTCTTCGGTGATTGGTGTCATTTCTGTCCCAGCGGAGTGATGCCAAGTGATCCTGACACTGTTTGCAAAAATGGTGCTCAGGTATCGCGCCGAATTATTTCCTTCAGCCCCACCTTTTGTTTCGGTGGTAGACATGCTTCTATCACGGATCGTCCTTTTTCTTGTCATTTTGGCAACCCTTAATGATCGTAGTTATCAAGAAAGGGCAATGACAGCAGGCTTAGTTTCTTCCTCGCTATCCTTATTTCTTGGACGAGTACGGATATTTTCCGCCCACTTGATAATAATTTGGTCGCGACATTCATGTCTTGCTACATGGTTACCAAGTATGTCCTCACCTCCGAGCTAACCTGGCTAAGCTAGCAATTGGTGTAGCATTGTTTACACCAATTCTTCCACACATTTATTCGTCCTCGTGCACATCGTCACAGCATGCTAGATCGTAGAACCAGAGATCCTGCAAAATTTGTGTGCTTAAGTAGGCATGCATATTGTATGACTAGAAGTAATATGCGACATTGATTGAGTGTGTAGTGATTGTTGTTGTGTGCTTTTGTTTAGTGGAGTTTTCTTTTGTTTCTTTCTTTTTGGGCCCCGGTGTTACATTATTTATCCCCTATAAAAAGTGGCTCATCAACTGACACCGGACCGGAAGAATCAGCAAGGAGTTCAAATATTTGGAAACTCAGCTAAACAGAATGGAATTCTTAGCCGACTTTTGTGAACTGGGGAATATCTGATCTTGAGGCTGATAATCAATTTTTGTATTAGTGTGCACTCCTCACAATAGTACTGATCACTCAAGTCTATATCAGTATAAAATCCTCATAGCAGTAATGATCAAGACAGCAGCAAGACAAGTCAGGTACAAGATCAGCGGTATATTTTCAGTCAAAGGTATGAGGTCATATACAAAATTTTGGCTCAACAATGCATGATGCTTGAAATATGTTATCATCTGAAATAAAGTCAGAATGTGATATGCTCAAGGAAGACAGTCAAACAAATTTTTTCATACAAATAATCAGCCACAGAATATTATGGGCGTGTGTGTAGATTTCAGTCTGCATATTAGTATGAAACTTTGGATGTAAGAAACTCAGTATTCTTCCACACGTTATCGAAAGAAATTTATGATGCAAGGATCCTCAGCATGATATGTGAATAATTTCCGGTCCAAGATACCCGGTCTTTCTCAGCAATATACCTCGGTAACAGGTTCTGACGGATTGAAATGAAAATTTTCTCAACAAGCAAACCCGAGGAGAAGCTTCTCAAGTACGGAACTCAGGCTTCTCCAGCACAATAATCAGACCAAGCTTCGAGTATAAGCTATAGAGCCTTCTTCGACACGCTACCCAGACAAAAGATTTGAGTAGAAGCTCACGAGTCTTCATCGGCAAGCTATTCGGAGGGCTTCTCTCGTAAGCCACTCAGTCCGCGCTAGTATCCCAATATTGCACCATCCTCAGAGAATATGCATCAGGACATATGCCTACCTCAAGAATCAAGTGTTTGGCTGCATATGATTTTTATATATGGTGAGCATGCATCCCCAATCATATCAGTCATTCATATGAGGTACGGATCCAACAGATATACCTAAGGAAAGTACGAATCCCACAGCCTCATGATTCATGCAAAGGAAGATAGGTAGAGATACATCTCATGAATTACATGGATCGACAAGATCTGGGGATGACATCACAGAATCCATAGTGTTGACAATGGTCATCAAGGTCATTATTCCCCGACCAGTCAAGGTGATATATGATCTGGGGATGGATGTGGTGGGCTGCGCTGTGCTTGCCGGTGGACTCCCCTTGGCCAGAGTTGGCCGGAGCCGCGAGGCCAGCGCCGGTGCTGGCGCCCCTCCCTCTGTTCTTGGCCGCGTTGGGGAAGAAGAGAAGGAGCGGGAGGAGAGAGAGAAGGGAGTTGACCCAGCTGGCCAGTGGGCCCACGGCCCCACCTGTCGGCGGGTGGGCGTTGACCACGCCCGCCCAGCTGGATAAGTAACAAGCCCCACAGCCCGTGGGACCCGCCGGTCAGCGACCCAGAGGTCAGCCCCGCCCCCTGCTGACGTGGATAAGTGGACACGGCTTTTGCCGTGTACGCTTTCATCCACCAAAAGCGTATTTCCCCGAGTGCGCGTTCTGTTTTGCTGTTAAGAGCCTGTTTGTGATGATTTTTATTACAAAGAGGTCCCTGGTAGAAAAACAGCTATAACTTTTTACTCCCAACTCCAAATCAGGTGATTCCAAATCCCACTTCTTTGGTTCGTCGAGCCTGTTCTGATGGAACCATTTTCACCACGTTTTGACATACTAAAAACGACTGTTTTGCCCCTGCCCTTATTCAGCCCCCTTAGAGAGAGAACACTTTCCGGTGATTCATTCCGCGAGTTTCTCGCACTTTCTCCCAGTGTATTCTTCCACCCCACGCAAGCCACACCCTCCATTTGCATGACTGCAAAGCAGTAGCATGGTTTAAGTTATTTGAACTTGTGTAAAATATTGCTTAGCTATGTATGATATGTTCATGGCATTTCTCGGAATATTGTTTCGATCTTGATATTGCCATGATATTGCTTGGAGTTCTAGGACTTATATTTTGATGATTATGTGGATGACATGTTGCCTTTGGATTCTTAGTGGCTATTATGATTATGTTCATGATGGTATTATGCTTTGGAGTATTACTTTGGATGTCACGTTGCCTTTGGATTCTTAGTGGCTATTATGATTATGTTCATGATGGTATTATGCTTTGGAGTATTACTTTGGATGTCACGTTGCCTTTGGATTATTAGTGGCTTTATGAATATTTTTCATGATGATATTTGGTATTATTTTGGAGTATTAATTTGCATATCATGTTGCCTTTGGATTATTAGTGGCTTGTATGAATATTTTTCATGATGATATCTGGTATCGTTTTGGAGTATTAATTTGCATATCATGCTGCCTTTGGATTATTAGTGGCTAGAGTTAGTTTCATCATGATGCTAGTTGATATTATGTTTTGGAGTATGATGATGGAGATAATGTTTGCATGTGGATCTTAGCCGAATAGCTTAATTCTTGTTATTGGAGTAGTAGGATTATGATTTTCGGATTCATCATGACAGTAGTGTAGTGCTACCCTTGGAGTATTTTGAGATGATGATATTATGCTTGGACTATTTGTTGGTTATTGCTATGACTTGGATTATAGTTTGATAGTTTATATTGGAGTAGCAGTTATCACAATTATAGTTTTGGGGATAAATTCCGTCATTAAGTTGGTCAGGTGCCACCGAACCAGGCTCTTCCAGTGCAACCACATTTGCCTTATCGGAAGGTCCTAATGTGGTCTATTATCATGCCTCTCGCCGGTGCCTCCAACTAGGGAAGGTTATGGGCGTGCGGTACCCTGGCCCGGTAAGCAGACATAACCTTGTGTGCCCTTTATTGTTGTTATGGATCCGGTCCCCGTGAGGGACGTTTTGACCACGACGGTGGTCTTTGTGTCTTTGGTAGACATGAGGCCACCCAGGACTAGCCCAGTGGGGAGTGAGTAAGAGTGGCTGGGAGAGTGTCATGGAAGTAGATCGGTTTTTTTGGAATGCCGTTGGTCCACCCGAATGGGACTGCGAGGCCATGGATTCCGTGGTGTGGGTAAAGTGTGCTACCTCTACAGAGTGTATTTTTTTAATCTATTGATAGCCGCGTCCTCGGTCAATGGGCACAAGTTCGTACTAGGTCACATCGTTCGATCAACACTCACATGACGGAATGACTTATAGGTGATATATATATATATGTTGATATTTGAGCAGTACAGATTGGCAGGATGTGGGTGATGATGTTGGAGACCAAGTGTTGGTCGTGGTAGTAATCGCCGGAAAGATCACTGTTTATATTTGATCACGAGGTGATCAAGATGGTATATTGCTTGGCCGGTTAGCCAAGAATGATATGGTTATGGAGATCTGAGATGGTGATTTATTAGTATTGTATCAGTTTCATACCATGCTTAGTAGTTGTTTCATTATAATAGTTGTTAATATTATTAACCTGTTGAATGCTATGTTATTGTCTTACCTTGATGTTTATGGTTGTTGTGAGCTTGCAAGGACATTCAATGTACTGACCTGGCGTGTCATGCCAGATTGCAGGTGATGTCTTGATTGCTTGCTTTCTTGTCGAGGTTGCCATGCGTGCGAGCTAGAGCGTGTCCCAGCCATAGTCCCTGCGGAGTGGAGTTCACTACCTTCGTCGTTGTTCCGCTGCTAGAAGTATTCCGCTGCTATGAGTTGTTCCGCTGCTAGCATAGAGCAAGTGTAGTATCGCAGGCGTAGTGTCGCCATGCTGATGTGCTTCATTGTAACATTAGGCCCTTGTATTATTATTTTTTTGTAATAAGAGCTAATTTGTTCGATTTCTGGGCTGGAATATGGGGCGCTCCGGTTTCTCTGAGCCGGGGTGCCAAAGTGAGTAGTCTAGGGTTTCGAGAGGGGAGGGGAGAAAGGCCGATGAAGTACGGACGGCGTGATGTAAGATGCTCTGGTGTTGTGGAGTTAGTCGTTTTTGCGGGAGGTGGAGAGGAAATGGGGGTGCCGTGTAGTGGGGGGAACCGGAAGTTACCAAAGCAGCCCCGACCTATTATGTAGATGAGGGTTGTATTGTAACTATTGGTCTCCGTGCACCAAGGACAAAAGGGGAATTTCACATGCTAAAGACTAAGGTGGCTGAAATTTTAGAAGGAGGCGGGAGATTTTGCCGCCCGCTAGATCGTTCGTATCCAGTTTCAACTAATTTTGGACCGTGTTAGCGGGAAGGTCATGCGAGAATGTGTGCACGGGGCACGCGTCAGCAGTTAATAACTGGTGTGAAGTCCACCCCAGAAAAAAGACAATAACTCGGGATGATGCGTCGATAACTTGGACGTTCACATGGGCGCGGCCAATCATACGGGTGTAGTGGCGCGTTCACAAAAAAGGGATCAAACGCTCAGCCTATGTATTTCTCGTGTAAGTAGATAATTTAGTGCAATTGGTTATTTACTTTAAACATAATGCATTGACGTGTTACTGTAGAGGCGCACAAAATGAAATGGATATTGTAGTCCGCTACTTAAAAGTGTTACCTCATATGATTACATAGCCTCCATTTCATAAATTGCGTACCCGTTGAATTCATATATGAATATTACATATATTGCTTCATAATAGAACCTTAAATCATCCATGACTAATGATTTTGAATGCAAGAATAACAATGGTGCATGTGATAGCTACATTGGTTGTTTGAAGAAACATCACTGTAACTTTGGCATGCACAACTGAAAAGGTTTATTTAAATAGAAAAAAAGTGATACGTGAGTGTCCAATCTTTATAGTGTTGAATCGATATTGTACCTTTGGCCACGATACGAAGTAGATATTGATTTATGTTCAAGCGATGCACGTCCACGATCGCTAGATAGTGATACGTGAATGAATTGTGCAATCTCTCTCACACACATACATATCCCATTTCCCTGTGGGCATCAGGATCACACACGCGCACTTCGTGTATTTCTCTCCCTCCGTCAAGGTTAGAATTTGTCTTTCTATCCCGTCCTACAAGTCTCTCACACAGAAACACACACGCTCTCTCTGTCGAAGACGCCCACCCCTTTAATTCCGCCCACCCACTGCCACTAATGTCTCAAAGTATAATAATGTATGTCACACATATTCCTAAGGTTAACTCTAGTTTCAGAACCATATGAATACATACAATGGGATTCCAGCAGAGCACCTTTTGTTTTGAGATTTTGCTCTCTCTCTCTATCTCACACTCACACACGCTTGCATTTGCATGCACACCGTTTTGTTTATCTTCGTGATGCCTTAGGTATGCCTCGCATAAATGCTATCTACATATCCCTTAATATATCTAGAAATGTGTCACACAAACTCCTTCTCCCTACTAGCAAGATGCCCATGCGTTGCACGGAACATCAAGGTGCATTTGTATGAGTAGTTTATCTTGTGGGAGAAAAGGATGAACGAGGGAATGCCTTATTTGCAAATGCGGAGAGGGGTGTGGGTATCTTTTTGCAAAATTGCCACAGTTTCCTTCCTATCCGTCGGATATAAATCGGATGGCCTATATTGTAGGATGGCAGGAACACCATCATCACCAACTTTGTTTTTTATAAGAGTAGAGATATGTAAGTGTCACTGCCCCCCCCCCCGACACACACACCCACACCCACACAACCACACACACACATTTGCCAACACCAAAGGAGTAGGGTGACACCTCGATCTTGATACTAATCTATCAACTGGCTTCTCTCTCCAACACACACACATGCACACACCCTACCCGACAATGAAGGAGTAGGGTGGCACCTCGATCTTGATAGTAATCTATCTACTCCTCTTTCAAACACACACACACACACACACTTGCTAGTTGTGCCTCTGTGCCTACCGCGCACACTCTCAATATGTCTTTCGCTCCCTCCCCCTCCCCCCACCCCAACAATGACATCAGAAGGGTGACAACTCGATCTAATCGTAATCTGTCAATTGGTTTCTCTCTCGAACATTGTGTCTCTATGCCTCGCTCAGTAGCCCCCTCGATATGTAGACTTCTTGCACGCGCACATCTGTAGTGACGATGACGCTGAACCCAGTGTGCCTCGTTTTTACCGGCCACATGTGATAGTTTTCACCCTGTTTTTTGTTAATTAACAAGGAAACCTTTTCTTTGTTACTACTAGTGAATCTTAAATCATTCGGGGAAGACATAAAATATATCACTTCAACCCAATTATCGCAGTAACTATTTTAAAAGAAACTAGCTAGATGCCCGTGCATTGCATGGAACATCAAGATGCATTTGTATGAGTAGTTTATCTTGGGAGAGAAATGGATGAACGAGGGAAGTCCGTATTTGCGAACGTGGAGAGGGGTGTGGGTATATTTTTGGAAAATTGCCATAGTTTCCTTCCTATCCGTTAGATATAAATCCGACGGCCTATATTGCAAGATGGCACGCACACCATCATCGCCAACTCTGTTTTCTACTCCCTCCGTTCCTAAATATTTTCTTTTTAGAGATTTCATCAAGTGACTAAATATGGATAAAAATGAGTGAATATACACTCTAAAATATGTCTACATACACATCCGTATGTGGTAGTCCATTTGAAATCTGAAAAAGACAAATACTCCCTCCGTTCCTAAATATAAGACCTTTTAGAGATTCTACTATAAACTACATACAGATGTATATAGACATACTTTAGAGTGTAGATTCACTCTTTTGATCCGTATATAGTCTATAGTGGAATCCCTAAAAAGTCTTATATTTGGGAACGGAGGGAGTATTTAGGAACGGATGGAGTATAAGAGTAGACTGGTTAGCACCGGATGCTCGCAATGCGATGACATGAGTTCGAATTCTGTCTTTAACTTTAGATTTTTATATTATATATTACTTATTTAATATATACTTCTTTCGCTACTGTACTCACAGTGGAACCCATAGAGTACTTAGAATACAAGATTACGGATGGACTTGTTTCTTTTTAACTTTCTATACGAAGCTGTAGCCACCCTGCACGTGTACACTGTACATGCAATTAACTTTTTATAAAGGGACAATCATACACGCAATTAACTCAAATGGATTGGATGTCACTCTATTATTTCCAGCATAAGAGCATCTCCAATGGCAGTCGACAAATTTCCTCCCGCTTCCTTCCGCGGAGGACGACATCAAACGCTAGCGGCATACATTTTCACAACTCTACCAACCGGATGAAATTCGCGCAAACACGGACTGATTTCATATAACCATGAATAATTTCGTATAAAAAAGCCAGATCTTCATATAAACATGATGAATTTCATTGCATTTACATGAACTAAATGGTGCCAACCCGGCTCTCTTGGTATAATTGATACTCCCTCCGTCCGAAAATACTTGTCGTAGAAATGGATGTATCTAGACTTATTTTAGTTATAGATACATACAATTTATCCATTCTTAGAACAAATATTTCCCGCCAGCAGGAGAGGGAGAACATAATCTAAATGGCCACCCGCGGATCCCTTTGTCTTCCTCATGTCTGGCAGACACTTGTGGGGTCGACAAAAGGTCCTCGGAAGAGACGAAACAGCAAAGAAACCACCTGAATGCGCAGTCGTCGCCTCGGCGGTGGCCTTCATGGGACCCAAGTGGTAGCAGCCTCCCGTGTTCTACATCTCCTCAATGATGGCGGCGAACACGAAGAAGCTGGCCACCGACTCGTCGCTCTCCATGCACCCGGATTATGTCTCTGCCTGCATGGAGCTGCCGCAGGCACGGGAGGCGCGCCCACAGACACCGGTGGCGCGGTATGATGCGGCAGCGACGACGCCCGTACGGGTGTGCTCTCTGCCGTGCTGGCGTGGAGCAACTCGCCACTCCTCATCGAGCTGAACTGGAGCGGCGAGTTGCTGAACCACGCGCCTGCTTGGGGCGGCAACTGGCTCCGTTGAGCCAAGCGTGGTTGGTGGAGCACCGAACGGCCTCGCCCGTATCCGGAGGGCTTGGTGGGCCACCCAGCCGGGTAATATGCCGGAGAACGGCTACTCGGAAGCCGTCAGAAGAGTGGAGAAAATTGTGAAGGAGGATATGGGGGAGCGGCGGAGGGGTGCGATTCTTGCCCGCTGTTTGTCTGGCCTCGTGTAAATACAGGGCGAATAGTAGGAGCTTGGCCGGCGTCTGGCCTCGTTTAAACTAAGGGCGGATGGGAGGAGCTCGGCCGGTGTTGCGTTTAATTCTGGCCCGCTCCTGAACGGACGTGTGGCCAGAGTAGGTTTCTCGGTTTGCATGCGGGTTTAATGGAGGCGAGGAGGCGTGTTCAGCCGGGCATGCAGCGGGCGGCGCAGTACTATTCGATTTGACAGTGGGCAGCACAGTTCTCGGTACAGCTTTAATGCAGACGAGGGAGGGAGTAGCGGTTCCCGAAATATTGAAATGCCAATGCATCCTCCTTTAATTAATGCATCAGGGAAGTAATGGAAGGAGGACCGGGAAAAGAGGCTGGACGATGTCAATGGAATGCAGTTTGCCCTCATATAAAGGCGCCCCTCCATTCCAGTGCATCTACCACATCGTACGCACCTAAGCATTTGCCTAAGCACCTACACTACGCGCAAAAGTCCTCGCACCAGACCCATGGCGGTGATGCGCGCAAGCGGCCAGCAGCTGTGCCAGATGGTCCACGGCGGCCTGCGGCATGGCGCCGAGGATCGTCTCCAGACGGTGTTGGCGACCGGCTGGTGGATGGCCGCCGTCAATGCCAACTACGACTCTTAGTTGGACCAGATGATCGTTGCCACCACCAACAAGTTCACCATCCTCAAGAAGCTCGCGGACGACATCGCCGTACTCCTCCAGCCCGCACGCCCAGACTACTCATTGCCTGCCACCCTAATCGGCCTCCATGGCCGGAACCTCTTTCAAGCACTGGTGGCCCTACGACTACCCACCGATGCCACAAAGAATGTCCACCTGGAGGTCGCACTCGCCGTGAGGCGCCTCGCCCTGCAAGAATTCGTCGACCTACATATCCACATGTACGAGAAAATCGTGTACATAGGTATCTACAAGGCCAGTGAGGACGCTACGACATTGCCCTTCCTCAACCAGTTGGAAGCCTTGGATGCCTTTGCTGAGAAGCACCTCGACCTCGCCACAAAAGCTGCCGCTCCTTAGCCGCCGGTTGGTGGCCCGACGCACTAAGTTGAGAAGGAGGAGGTCATACATTGATGGATGCATCTTTCTTCTTGCCTTCTGTAACCACCACTGCGATCTCATCATCATCATCGCCTTAATTCTTATTGTGCTGTTGCATTCTCGTTCCAGTCAATACCGACATGTGCGATCCCTTTGCTTAATTATATACATCACTTTAACTAGTACTCCATCCATCAATTTATAAGTTGTGCTTACCTTTTCCATCATCTTCATGCAACGCGTGGGCATCTTGCTAGAAACACTAGAACATGTCAAACCCCATGTGACCAAACCGACGATGCGCCAACCTAGCTACTATGTACCCTGCTTATCTGGCGGAAATAGCCCCACCCTAGCGTTTCCAATCATTATTTCTATCTATCGATCGTGCCAAGGAGCAGAACCAAAATGTTACAATTTATACATGTTTCACTACTCCTACTCCTATAAAAGACTCAGTTGGTGATGGTTGTGTGATGAGGACATCAATACCATTGTTACACCCACAGCCCCTGCTGCTATACATACTTGACCAATTACTAGAGCTCGCGCACGCCAATTAACTTATCAGGTACTTTCATTTCTTGGTAAGGATTCTAATGTTCATGAGAATATAATGCTGCCTAAATTGGATACATTTGTTTTGCTTACAAATGAGGGGCCTGGCATGAATAAGAGGGATGAACACTGGAGCAAGACCAAGCATGGAGATGATGGCATGCGCAAGGGAACAAGAACGGAGTTCCAAGTGATGATTTCAAGACTTTGAAGCCACCATAAGGAGTGCATGAAGCCTTGTATGAAATATACAAGATGCCACTTCATAAATTCCGTCCAGAGGCTATTGTAGGTGCTGCATCACCTTATTATTGGGCCAGGTCCATGTATATTCGAAATACTTAAGTATAGGCTGTTTTTCGAGTCCGTATGTGTGGGGAAACAAGAGTTAGGGTTGGTTTCGGACCCCTCCTCCAAGGGCCACGAAATCCCCCCTCTTCCTCCATATATACAACCCTTAGGGCGTTGTTTAGACTTTGGGTTTTGTTTAGATTAAAGTTCGCCATAGATGCAACTTCCCGTACTTCGTTTGTGTTCAACAACAAGACAAAGGCGTCACAGAACCCCACCTTCATTAATAAAGCTTTCCTATTTTATTCGCAATATCCAGATTGCAATCTCAGTTTCTAGCTTGTTCTTCGTTTGCTCGCAGGAAATAGACCCTCGTTGTCAGGTTGATCGTGCTTCGGCGTGGTCAATAAACCTCAGAAGTTGGTTTAGCGATTGCTAAGGCGCGACGTCTTCGCACGTTCGTAGTCGGATCGTCAAAGTCGACTCCCACAAAAAACGATATCTATCTCATTGAAACATTGGGACACCTTCGCCTCTATCAAGTGGTATCAGATTTCTAGGTTGCTCGGTGAGATTTTATAGTTTTTCATAGTTTAGATCGAGTCTGTTCTTCATTCCTACAGTCCACGAAAAAGCCAAAAAAAATTAGGGTTAGTTCATCATATCTGAATCAGTCTGAGCCTTTGCATAGTCTTTTCAGTATTTTGCTTTGTTGAATTTGCGGTTGCATGGTCATGTCTAGTTGCTGGTCTTTGAGTCTAGTCTTTTAGAGTTTCGAGTTCTGGTCATAAGTTGTCACGCCGCCGCCGCACCATCATCGTCGCCCCTGCCATCTACCACCACCGCTTATCCGCCACCGATCCGTCCATCACCAATCCGTATCCATATACCACCACCAATTCGTATCCATATACCACCACCAATCCGTATCCATATACCACCACCAATCCAAATCCATATACCACCACCGTTGCCATATCCTACCACCATATATCCACCACCAATCCGAGTTCTTGTCATATTAGGTTTGTTTTCGAGATCCGTCTAATTTCCGATTCGTGTTCCTTGCCTGAGTAGGTTTCGGAAAAAATGCTGCCCTGGTTTCCGAAAAAAGTCAAAAAACAATTCATGCCCATCATGTCCGTTTGACGAGGGAAGAGGTTTGAGACACTCGCCATTATAGTGATTTTTCGCAAAAAAAGAGGAGCGCAATAAAAAACAGAGCAAAAAAAGTTCGAGAGTGTGCTTCTCCCTTGTTTCCATGCAGCGTCATGATTTTGTTAGTGTTCTAGGCTCGCGTCTCTAGCACGGTCTAGCCTAGGACCAGCACAGTACCGTCGTTCAGCGTTTATTCAACTTTGCATCTCTGAATTGATTATTGCTGACCCTTTTTGCTACCGTATTATAAGCCTTCCCAGCTCCACATACATCTACGTCGTGCGTTTGACTCTCCCTAGTAATCGCTCTATCCAAGCTTTGAGAGTTTTGACTACGATGGTTGCCGATCACCGCCTGCTGCTGGGTAAGAAGTGGTAAGAATTTAAAATTTGCTTGACGGATTTGTGACACCCACCACCACCTCTTGTTAGTAGTATGTAGGATCATATTCTTGTGTGTTTCTATTGCTGCTAACCATGGCAGGATCACAAGCCGACGAGACTGACTGGGAGAACATGACAAATAAGGATTTGCATGATAAATTTCAGCAAATGATGAGTGGACAGGTGCAAGATGTGCTAAACAGATTTGAAGACGCCATGGAAAAGATAGATGGCATGGAGAAGACGTTCGAAACAAAGCTCGATAACAAGTTTAATGAATTGCTCATGCGTCTTCCACCACCACCACCGGCTGCACCTAACGCACCTCTACAATAACAACAACAACAACAACAACAACAATGACCACCTCCACGTCGCGAAACAGCCCTCCGCCGAGCGAGCCGTCTCCCTCTTTGCGCCTGGCCAAACTGTTGGTGCTGCTGTTGATACTTCTGTGGCTCCTGCTGCTGATGTGGATGAGGATGATTTTGCGGGAGATTACAAGGATGAGGTTGATCAAAATCAGAACTACGTGCAACCACCAGCACCACAACCACCAGGTCGTCCACATGCAAATAATGGCAATGGTAGGGCTCCCCCTCAGGTACGAGATATGACCATCTCCCTAAACTGAAATTGAATATTCCACCATTTGAGGGTAGATATGTTCCTCATATATATCTTACTTGGGAGTTTGAAACTGAACAACGATTTACATGTTTACAATATCCCGAGGAGAGACGTGTTCCTGCTGCTATTTGTGCTTTCACTAGTTTTGCATGTGTTTGTTGGTCTGAGCATTGTAGATTATATCCTATTCCAGCTACTTGGGCTGCTTTAAAAACTGCTATGCGTACTCGTTGGGTTCCACCATATTATCAACGTGAATTACTTCAAAAATTGCAGCGTTTAAGACAAGGAAAAAATTCTGTAGAAGAATATTATCAGGAATTACAAACTGGCATGATTATATGTGGTATTATTGAGGAGAATGAAGCTATGCTTGCACGTTTTATGGGTGGATTAAATAGAGAGATTCGGACCATTCTAGAGTATAAGGAGTATACTAATATCACTTGTTTATTCCATCTTGCTTGTAAAGCTAAACGTGAAGTGCAGGATCGACAGGCATTGGCGCGAACTAACTTTTCTGCAGGTCGATCTTCATCATGGACACCACATGCATCCTCTACTTCTACTGCACCAGCATCTCCACCAGGTGCCACCTCCAGATGTGATACAAGAAAGCAGTCACAACCACCACCATCTGCCAAGAGCACACCTGTCGGGCCTACGCAGAGCTCTTCTTCTTCCATGGCATCAACAGGGCACACAAGTGATATTATTTGTCGTTGTTGTAAGGGAAGAGGACATTTTGCGAGAGAATGCCAATCTCAGCGTATGATGATTGCTACTGAGGATGGTGGGTAAGAGTCCGCTAGTGACTATGATGAGGAGACTTTGGCTCTTATTACACATGAAGAACACGGTGGGGAGGATTCTGATCATGAGACACAATACATGGCTGCTGAAGATGCTGACAGGTATGAATGTTTAGTTGCTCAACATATTTTGAGTGTGCAGGTTATACAAGCTGAGCAAAATCAGAGGCATAATTTGTTCCATACAAAGGGAGTTGTGAAGGAACGTTCTGTTCGCGTCATCATAGATGGAGGGAGTTGCAACAACTTGGCTAGCATGGAGATGGTGGAGAAGCTATCTCTCACCACGAGACCGCATCCACATCCTTACTACATCCAATGGTTCAACAACAACGGCAAGGTTAAGGTAACACGTACTGTTCGTGTGCATTTTAGTATCTCTACATATGCTGATTATGTTGATTGTGATGTGGTACCTATGCAAGCATGTTCCTTATTACTTGGTAGACCATGGCAATTTGATAAAAATTCTGTACACCATGGTAGAAACAATCAGTATACTCTTGTTCATAAGGATAAAAATATTACTTTGCTTCCTATGACTCCTGATTCCATTTTGAAAGATGATATTAATAGAGCTAATAAAGCAAAATAGGAGAAAAATAAGAGTGAAAATCAGATTGTGCCAAAAGAATTTGAGCAACAAATGAAACCTAATAATAAACCATCTAGTGTTGCTTCTGAAATTAAATTTGAAAAGTGCATGTTTACTTGCCGCGAAATCTGATATTGATGAGCTAGATTTCAGCAAACCTGTTTGCTATGCTTTTGTGTGCAAAGAGGCATTATTTTCATTCGAGGACGTGCCTTCCTCTTTTCCCCTGCCATCACTAACATTTTGCAGGAGTTCACTGATGTCTTGCCACAAGACGTGCCACCGGGATTACCACCTATTCGAGGGATTGAGCATCAAATTGACTTAATTCCCAGTGCATCGCTACCCAACCGTGCACCATACCGTACCAATTCAGAGGAGACGAAGGAGATTATGCGTCAAGTACAGGAGCTGCTCGACAAAGGTTATATACGCAAATCCCTTAGTCCTTCTGCTATTCCTATCATTTTAGTGCCGAAAAAGGATGCTACGTCGCGTATGTGTGTTGATTGTAGATGCATTAATAATATTACTATTCGTTATCGTCATCCTATTCCTAGGCTAGATGATATGCTTGATGAATTGAGTGGCTCTGCAATATTCTCCAAAGATGATTTGTGTAGTGGATACCATCAAATTCGTATGAAATTGGGAGATGAATGGAAAACAACATTTAAAACTAAGTTTGGATTATATGAGTGGTTAGTCATGCCTTTTGGGTTAACTAATGCACCTAGTACTTTCATGATATTAATGAATGAAGTTTTACGTGCTTTCATTGGACGGTTTGCGGTAGTTTACTTTGATGACATATTTATTTATAGCAAATCTTTGGAGGAACATTTGGAACATTTACGTGGTGTTTTTATTGCTCTACGTGACGCACGTTTGTTTGATAACCTTGGAAAGTGCACCTTTTGCACCGACCGAGTATCTTTTCTTGGCTATGTTGTTACTCCACAGGGAATTGAAGTTGATAAAGCCAAGATTGAAGCTATTGAGAGTTGGCCGCAGCCCAAAACGGAGACACAAGTGACGAGTTTCCTTGGCCTCGCTGGTTTCTATAGGCGTTTTGTGAGAGATTTCAGCACCATTGCTGCACCTCTCAACGAGCTTACAAAGAAGGATGTGCCTTTTGTTTGGGGTACCGCACAGAAAGAAGCCTTCACGGTATTGAAAGATAAGTTGACACATGCTCCTTTACTCCAACTTCCTGATTTTAATAAGACTTTTGAGCTTGAATGTGATGCTAGTGGAATTGGATTAGGAGGTGTGTTATTACAAGATGGCAAACCTGTTGCATACTTTTCTAAAAAATTGAGTGGGCCTAGTCTGAACTATTCTACTTATGATAAAGAATTATATGCTCTTGTTCGGACCTTAGAAACATGGCAACATTTTTTGTGGCCCAAGGAATTTGTTATACATTCTGATCATGAATCTTTGAAACACATTAAAATTCAAGCAAAACTGAACCGTAGATATGCTAAATGGGTTGAATTCATTGAGACTTTCCCTTATGTCATTAAACACAAGAAGGGTAAAGAAAATGTTATTGTTGATGCATTGTCTCGTCGTTATACTATGCTTTCACAACTTGACTTTAAAATATTTGGTTTGGAGATCATCGAAGATCAATATGTGCATGATGCTGAATTTAAAGATGTATTGCAGAATTGTAAGGAAGGGAGAACTTGGAACAAGTTCGTTCTTAACTATGGATTTGTGTTTTGTGCTAACAAGCTATGCATTCCAGCTAGCTCCGTTTGTCTTTTGTTGTTGCAGGAGATGCATGGAGGAGGATTAATCGGACACTTTGGCGTCAAGAAGCTGGAGGATATACTTGCTACACATTTCTTTTGGCCAAAGATGAGACGGGATGTTGAGCGTTTTGTTATTCGTTGCACTACATGTCAAAAAGCTAAGTCACGACTCAATCCTCATGGTTTATATATGCCTTTGCCAGTACCTAGTGTTCCTTGGGAGGACATATCTATGGACTTTGTTTTAGGTTTACCTCGAACAAAGAAGGGGAGGATAGCATATTTGTTGTCGTGGATAGATTCTCGAAAATGGCACACTTTATACCATGTCATAAAAGTGATCATGCTGTTAATGTTGCAGATTTGTTCTTTTGTGAAATTATTCGCTTGCATGGTGTGCCAAATACTATTGTTTCAGATCGTGATACTAAATTTCTTAACCACTTTTGGAGATGTTTATGGGCTAAGTTGGGGACTAAACTGCTTTTTACTACTACTTGTCACCCCCAAACTGATGGACAAACTGAAGTAGTCAATAGAACATTGTCTACTATGCTTAGGGCTGTTTTGAAGAATAATAAGAAAATGTGGGAAGAATGCTTGCCTCATATTGAATTTCTTATAATCGTTCATTGCATTCTACTACTAAGATGTGCCCTTTTGAAATTGTGTATGGTTTCCTACCTCGTGCACCTATTGATTTGTTGCCTCTTCCATCTTCGGAGAAGGTTAATTTTGATGCTAAAGAGCATGCTGAATTGATTTTAAAAATGCATGAGTTAACTAAGGAAAACATTGAGCGTATGAATGTTAAATATAAACAAGCTGGAGATAAGGATAGAAAACATGTTGTGTTTGCACCTGGAGATCTTGGTTGGTTACATTTGCGTAAGGATAGATTTCCTAATTTGCGGAAATCAAAGCTAATGCCATGTGCTGATGGTCCTTTTAAGGCGTTAGAGAAAATAAATGATAATGCATATAAACTTGAGCTGCCTGCAGATTTTGCGGTTAGTCCCACTTTTAAAATTGCAGATTTGAAGCCTTATTTGGGTGAGGAAGTTGAGCTTCCGTCGAGGACGACTTCATTTCAAGAAGGGGAGGATGATGAGGACATCAATACCATTGTTACACCCACAGCCCCTGGTGCTATACATACTGGAACAATTACTAGAGCTCGCGCACACCAATTAAATTATCAGGTACTTCCGTTTCTTGATAATTATTCTAATGTTCATGAGAATATGATGCCTCCTAAATTGGATACATTTGTTTTTCTTACAAATGAAGGGCCTGGCATGAATAAGAGGGATGAACACTGGAGCAAGACCAATCATGGAGATGATGGCATGCGCAAGGGGATCAAGAACGGAGTTCCAAGATATGATTTCAAGACTTTGAAGCCACCATAAGTAGTTCATGAAGCCTTGGACAAAATATACAAGATGCCACTTTATAAATTTTGTCCAGAGGCTATTCTAGGTGCTATGTCACCTTATTGTTGGGCCAGGCCCATGTATTTTTGAAATACTTAAGTATAGGCTGTTTTTAGAGTCCGTATGTGTGGGGAAACAAGAGTTAGGGTTGGTTTCGGACCCCTCCTCTAAGGGCCACGAAATCCCCCCCCCTCTTCCACCATATATACAGCCCTTAGGGCATCGTTTAGCCTTCGGGTTTTGTTTAGATTAAAGTTTGCCATAGCTGCAACTTCGCGTACTTCGTTTGTGTTCAACGACCAGACAAAGGCGTCACAGAACCCCACCTTCATTAATAAAGCTTTGATCTTTTATTCGCAATATCCAGATTGCAATATCAGTTTCTTGCTTGTTCTTCGTTTGCTCGCAGGAAATAGACCCTCGTGGTCAGGTTGATCGTGTTCTGGCGTGGTCAATAACCCTCAGAAGTTGGTTTAGCGATTGCTAAGGCACGACGTCTTCGCTCGTTCGTAGTCGGATCGTCAATGTCGACTCCCAATGAAAATGATATATATCTAATAGAAACATCGAGACACCTTCGCCTCTATTATGGTGTGTCTGCCATCCGTCGTTTCTGACCATTAGATCTGCATCTAACGGCTGTGAGGTAAGTTGTGGCATTTTTGCAACAATAGCCCACTTCTCTGCTCCAATTTGCAGAAAACCCCTTATTATCTTGAAAGCAACCACATCCCTCGCTCACCTCATCGAAACAGCCTGAGAAATATATTTTGAGTGAAAAGTACTCCCTCCGTTCCTAAATATTTGTCTTTCTAGAGATTTCAATAAGTGACTACATACGGATGAAAATGAGTGAACCTACACTTCAAAATATGTCTATATAATCCATATGTGATAGTCCATTTCAAATCTCTAAAAAGACAAATATTTAGGAACGGAGGGAGTAATATATTAGGAGTATATCAAACAAGAGTGATTTCTTTCCAGTTTGTGAACAAGTACTACTATTCTACTACTTTGGATCCGTCGCAACGCAGGGGCACATTGCTAGTAAAAGGAAAAGGCCTGCCGCGTTCGCGTCGCACTCGCCCCACACACGACCGGGAATCGGGAGTACTCCACGGCCCGTCCGGCACGACACATAGCTTAGGGAAGGCGTGTTGCCTAGCATTTTCACTTTCATGTGGGACCGCCGTTGAGCAAACCGACTATTGGCAAACCGCACCCCGCCCGCCGTCGGGTTGGAAAACAGAAATGTGGGGAAGATCTAGGTGTAGCACGGAAGCCAAGAAATTTGGTGTCAGATGGGTCTCGTTGATAGAGTAGGAGCATTCCGTACTACTCTACTCCTATTAGTACCATGTTTGTACTATACAACTAGTTGGTACGTGCATGACACAACATCGCAGGAACAAAAAATGGGAAGATCTTATTTTGGGTGATTTATCTTTTTTCAGTCAACGTAGTATGAATAATATGATGTGGGGGGCACCCATGAAGCTTATGTGGCTTGGTTGCATGGCTATGAAAGGTTAGAGAAAAATAAATAGATAATGTGTTTAGAGTGCACTCCACTAAATAGATATACTTTGGATCCATTGCAACGGGCCGACACATCTATATCTATACCCCCTATATAGTGTGCAAATAACTTTGAAAGTTGGTCGTTGGATGAAGCCAATCCGACGGTACAAAGATGCAAAATCCGAGCACTACTGGTCGTTGGATATCATCTACATTCCACCATATTCTGCCACACGTAGAATCTAGAAGACTCCATGGTTGAAATCCATTCATGACCAACTTTGCCACAACTAAGCTTAGGCAAAGTGTGTCTGCCACAAAAAATGTGGCTAACAAAATGGCCACCACAAGTGTGGCAAGATTTGGCAAGAAGTTGAGTCTATGACATGTGGACCATGTAGCTTGAAAAGTGTGGCAAGCCACAAGTGTAGCAATGAACCAAACACATGCCTGGTGTGTTTGGTAGGGTGTATGAAGGGTGCATGATCCCAAGAGTTCCCTTCTCGACCCACTTTTGGGTGTTTGGTAGAGTGTATGGAGGGTGCATGAGTCCACACTAGCTTAGCACAAATACACTAGAAGCATCCATGAAGAGAGCATACTGAAGAGGGGTGTTGAGTTGAGCATGCATGAAGAGGGAACAACTATGCTGAGACGAGAACGCAACCAAACACACTTGTGGCACGCCTAAGCTTAGGCGTGGCAACCTTAGGCTGCAAACCAAATATCTATACCCCTATATAGTGTGTGAATAACTTTGAAAGTTGGTCATTGGATGAAGCCAATCCGACGGTACAAAGATGGAAAATCCGAGCACTACTGGCCGTTGGATATCATCTACATTCCACAAGATTTTGCCACATGTAGAATCTAGAAGACTCCACATGTAGAAGCATAATGCACAACCCACCAGAATCTCATGCGTGCAATGCATGTGTACCTTACTAGTAGTTGGGAGTAGTAGTAAGAAACAAATTCTGGGTTTGGCATGAGCTCGTACTACGGGAGCACCACAAGGCCTGCACCAGGAGTTACATTTCCCTCTCGGGGCCCATGGGTCCGAACTTCAATGGCTTAGTGCCCGGCCTATGAGTGAATGACATGCGGACCATAAATGCGGCTGGCCCACATGTCATTCTCATGGTGGTGGTGTGGTTCGTGACTCACTCGTTCAAGATGAACCGGCCGGTGGTGGTGTGGTCGTGTCGAGGGTGCCACAGCTAGGCGGCGGGGCGTTATGAGGCGTAGATGGCCACACCGTCGGGTACTACCTGTAGTACAGAATTACTCCAGCTGAGGATTGATGCCCGGGACGAAATGTGTCACAGCTGCTGGATGAAAATTTGATGGTGCTGGAGTACGGATCGGAGCACAGTAGCGGAGCAGGCAAACTGCTCTAGTCGGGTGTGGATGTGGTAGAAAGTTGATAGTCGCCGCAGTTCAGCTGGCCCGCATGTCATGCACACAAAGGCAGAGGAGCGGTGGGGCCGAGAGGTATGAGGCGCACGTCGGGGGGTTGAGGATCCCCTGACGTGAACAATCGTACCATTCTTTCACTGACATGTGGGACCCCCAAGTGTAGGTCCCACCTGTCAGCGAAGGAAAGGCAGGGTAAGGCCGTGATAGCCATGTCATAGGATCCATGTCCACATTGGGGGACATCGTGCTTACGGGTAGGGTTGGAGCGGCGTCATGGGAATCGCGTGTGGGTGTGGTAGTGGTACAAACAAGAAATGTGATGGTCGCCGTGTGAAAGGATCGAGAAGAAGTGTCTGGAAGGGGGTGAATAGACTCTTAGCAATAAAAGTTGCAATTTTTAATTTCTTTATGTTCATGTGGAGTTTTAGCACAAGTTCACACATTTATTATACATATCAAGCAAGCATGACAAGAGTATATGAGCAGCGGAAAGTAAAGCATGCAAGTTGCAAGAATGTAAAGGGATGGGATTTGGAGTGTGCAAACGCAATTGGAGACATGGATATTTTTTATCCGTGGTTCCGATAGGTGGTGCTATCGTACATCCACGTTGATGGAGACTTCAACCCACAAAGGGTAATGGTTGCACGACTCCACAGAGGGCTGCACCCACGAAGGGTCCACGAAGAAGCAACCTTGTCTATCCCACCATGGCCGTCGCCCACGAAGGAATTGCCGCACTAGGGTAGATCTTCACAATGTAGGAGATCTCCTTGCCCTTACAAACTCCTTGGTTCAACTCCACAATCTTGACGGAGGCTCCCAAGTGACACCTAACCAATCTAGGATAAACCACTCTCCAAGAGGTAACAAATGGTGTGTTGATGATGAAGTCCTTGCTCTTGTGCTTCAAATGATAGTCTCCCCAACACTCAACTCTCTCTCATAGGATAGGATTTGCTGGAAAGATGATTTGAGTGGAAAGCAACTTGGGGATGGCTAGAGATCAAGATTTATGTGGTTGGAATGGAATATCTAGACCTCAACACAAGTGTAAGTGGTTCTCTCTCATAAAATGTATGTTGGAAGTGTAGGCATGTTCTGATGGCTCTCTCCACGAATTAATAGTGGGTGGAGGCATATATATAGCCTCCACACAAAATCTAACCGTTACACACAATTTACCAAACTCGGCGGGACCGAATCGTTTAACTTGGTCAGACCGATTTAGTTCATAATGTGACCATTAGGATTTTCGGTAGGACCGACTTGATCAACTCGGTGGGACTGATGTGCTAGGGTTAGCGCAAAGCCTCATCTCGGTTGGACCGATTACACAAACTCGGTGGAACCGATTTTGGTAATAAGCCAAACAGAGAGTTGGCTAGGCAAACTCGGTGGGGCCGATTTCATATTTCGGTGAGACCGAAATTAATGTAATTGGCAACAAAGAGTTTGCGAGCCCATCTCGGTGAGACCGAGATCCTATCGGTGAGACCGAATTTATTAGGGTTTATGGCAGTGGCTTATTTCAAGTGAACTCGGTGGCGCCGGATAGATCAAATCGGTGGAGCCGAGTTTGACTTTTGGTTTGGGACATATTTGGATGTGAGAAAGTAGTTGAGGGTTGCGGAGCATATCACTAAGAACTTTGAGAAAGCAAGCCATTAAGCAACACCTCACCCCCTCTTAATAGTATTGGCTTTCGTAAGGACACAACGTGATCTTGGATCACTAAAATAGAAATGCAGAGTCTTGTGCTTTGAGCTTGAGCCATGTAGCGACCCGGCCTCAAACTGTCAAGTCTCTGTGCTTCAGTGTCATCCCTGGATCGGTAATGCTGACACACACAGTACTCGACGGATTTATAACAGAGTGGAAATCACACACTTATTACATCGAATGTCTCAAGAGAGAACTTATTACAATAAATATGGCTTAAGGCCATCTAATACGATAACCGCGGAAGGCTTGGAAGAATAAAATGAGTCCATCAACTCCAATGGCATAGCTGAGTGCGTGACAACGACCTATCGCATCTTACTCCTCATCTGAAAAGTTTGCAACTTGATACGTTGCAGCCCGAAAATGGGTCAGCACATGGAATATGTTGGCAATATAACACATGAGAGTAATGAACAGATAAATGCTATCACTACATGCATATATGGCTGGTGGAGGCTGTATGGTTAATATGTTTTGTGAAAAGCCAATTTTTCCCTACAATAAAGGAATTCATTTTATTTAACAATCAAGGTAGTTGAACAATATTCAAGATGTCCATAACCAGGGACACGGCTAACCATGATTAGTTTATACACTCTGTAGAGGTTTGCGCACTTTTCCCCACAAGAATCGATCTCCTCCGTTGGATTTCTCGCACTACATGGTGTTTGAGAAACGGATGACCGAGACACAATCTTTCAGAAGCATTTGCTCTCTACTCTGGGCAGACCGGTACACCTACAATCCCCTACATCTGCTAGTCCACCTCTTGAAGAGCTCACGCAACTTACTCAACTATGCCAGAGCCCATGATGGCTTGTGGCTGCACACGGAAGTTTCTAGCATGAATAGTCTTATGATCCCTTTGAGCCCGGGTGGCAAACCGTATGATGATCACACTGGTACTCCGGGATATCCTAGGACAACATTGGATTCTCCAGGTGCCCACAAGCAATCCACCTAGACGTGTATTAAAGTTGCGACCTTAAGTTGAACCATTAATTAACAACTCACAATTGTAATGGATACACTCAAACCCAATCCAGGTCTACAAGCATAGCATGGCAATGTAAGCATAACGTAGAAGTGACTCCCAAGGGTTTGATAATAAAACGGGCAATAGGTTCTACCTCATCATCTACTTCCCAGACCCACATGTTAGGAGATCCTACACATGCAATGTGTGAAGCTTGAAACTAATGCAAAAAAAACTCGGTGATAAAGGGGTATGATCAAAGTGTTACTTTCCTTGCTGACGATCTGCAAATCCTAAAGACTCGTAGTAGCACGCTTCACACTCAGGGTGTTCTATCGCAAATAAACAATAGCATACATAAGCAATCAAGCAAGGATGCACGGGTAAAACTCAAATAATATGATCTAACCAGAAAGTTCAATTGAAGAACTCCACTTTGCAAAAAGAATCAAATCAAACGGAGCAACGAAACTCAAACTGTGAAAGAAATAAGATCCGATTACTAATCTGGACTAAAGTCAAATTTTACCATACCAAAAGCTTGTTCAACTTGGTCAAACAGAAAGAGGGCTTCGAGACGAAGATCCAGGCGCTTGAATCGCTTGATTTTGATAAACGAGCGAAAAGAAAAACTAAAACGAAAAACAGGGCGGAGATCATGATAAAAAATAATCGCGGAAAATCGTGGAAAAAGAAAAACTGACGAAGAGGCTAACGAATGAACGTTCGCTGTCTGTGACTAACGGATGAACGGCGTTCGTTAAAATGAACGTACAGACGAACGACCACAAAATAAATAAATCGACAAAAAAACCGATCTAATAGAAAAAAATGAGATCTAATGAATAAATAGGCCGCAGACGGCGAGGCGGCGGCACGGCTCCGGCGGGTCGGGCGCGGGGCGCCTCGGCGGCGCGGCAACGGGCGGGCGACGCTAGGGTTTCGGGGGCTGGGGCGACTTGGGGCTCGGGCCTCAGGGGCGTGGCTTATAAAGCCCTGGGCTAAGTGTCCTAGGCGGACACGGCCCGGTAAGTCGGTTCGCATTTTTTTTAAATATTCCGACGTGCAGAAAAACGATCAAAAGAAATACTAAACGGACTACAAAAATCCTGAAATAAATTTTCCCCGTCCTCTAAAAATACGTCGGCCAAGGTGAACATTTATTTGGGCATCAAATGCAATTTTGAAAAACGCATATTTTTCCTAATCCAAATAAAATAGTGATAAAACCCCAAATAAAATACAAATTGATTTTAATATTTTTCCTCCAACATTTCATTTATTTTGGAGAAGTCATATTATCTCTTCTCATATAATTTTAATATGAAATATTTTCGAGGAGAAAAATAATTAAAACCAAAGTGATCCTTGTTTGAATATTTGAGAAAAGTTCAAATATGAGAACTAGGAAAATCCCCAACTCTCTCCGAGGGTCCTTCAGTTGCTTAGGATTTCGAGGATAGCAAAACGAAATGCAATAAAATATGATATGCATGAATGACCTATATATAACGTTCCAAACTGAAAATTTGGGATGTTACAAACCTACCCCCTTAAGATGAATCTCGCCCTCGAGATTCGGGTTGGCTGGAAAATAGGTGTGGGTGGTCTTTGCGTAGATCATCCTCTCTTTCCCAAGTGGCTTCGTCCTCGGTATGGTGGATCCACTGTACTTTGCAAAACTTGATAACCTTGCTGGGGGTAACTCGACTGGCAAATTCGAGAATCCTGATTGGTTTCTCCTCATATGCCAAATCACTGTCTAACTGAATTGCTTCCAGGGGCACTGTATCTCTTAGAGGAATATCGGCCATCTCAGCATGGCACTTCTTCAACTGGGAAACATGAAACACATCATGCACTCCTGACAGTCCTTCAGGTTACTCCAACTTGTAAGCAACCTCTCCCATGCATTCCAAAACATGGTACGGTCCTACAAATCTCGGGGCTAACTTTCCCTTAACTCCGAAATGCTTAATTCCTCACAGAGGTGACACTCGCAGATATGCTCTGTCTCTGATTTCATAGACTACCTCCTTGCATTTCGAGTCTGCATAACTATTCTATCAGGACTAAGCTACTTTTAGTCTATCTCGAATCAGCTTAACCTTTTCCTCGGACTCCTTAATCAAATCCGGTCCAAACAACTGGTGGTCTCCAACTTCATCCCACATCAACGGTGTTCGGCATCTTCTTCTTCCGTACAGGGCTTCAAACGGTGCCATCTTCAAACTGGCCTGGCAGCTGTTGTTGTACGAGAACTTCGCGTAGGGTCAATTATCATCCCAACTAGACCCGTAGTCTAGTGCACAAGCTCTCAACATGTCCTTCAGAATCTGATTGACTCTCTCAGTCTGTCCATCTGTCTGCGGATGAAAAGCTGTACTGCACTCTAGCCTGGTTCCCAAAGTCTGGTGCAGTTGGTGCCAAAACTTTGATGTAAACTATGTTCCTCTATCTGATACGATGGTCCTTGGAACTCCATGCAGACATACGATCCTGGTCATATATATTTTGGCCAACTTTGCACTTGTATATGTGGTTTTCACTGCGATAAAGTGAGCGACTTTGGTCAAGTGGTCCACTACTACCAAGATAGAATCATATGCCAAGCTTATCCCACTTCCATTCGGGTATTGGCATAGGCTGTAGTAATCCTGCTGGCTTCTGATGTTCTGCCTTCACTCTCTGACATACATCACATACGGCTACATACTCGGCAATATCCTTCTTCATTCCAGTCCACCAAAAACTCTCCTTCAAATCCAAATACATCTTGGTGTTTCCGGGGTGTATCGAGTATGGTGAATCATGAGCTTCCTGTAACATCAACTTCCTGATCTCGGCATTATTGGGCACAAATACATGGTCCTCAAACCACAAGGTGTCGTTCTCATCCTCATGAAAACCTTTGGCTTTGCCTTCACTCATCTTCTCCTTTATCTCGACAATTTCTTTTTCATCCTTCTGGGCGTCTCGAATCTTTCCCAACAAGGTCGAGTGAACTTCCTTGGTTGTAACAAAACCTCTAGGAACAATCCCTAAATGTAGCTCCCTGAAATCTTCTGCTAACTCCCTTGCCAAACCTCCTGTTACTAAGGTATTGGCATAACTCTTTCGGCTCAAAGCGTCTGCTATGACATTGTCCTTTCCCGGATGATAGTGCAACTTCATATCGTAATCCTTTATAAGCTCCAACCATCTCCTTTGCCTGAGGTTCAACTCCTTCTATGTGAAAATGTACTTCAAACTCTTATGATCCATGTACACATCACAATGGTTCCCAATAAGAAAATTTCTCCAGGTTTTTAGCACATGCACTACCGCTGCCAACTCCAAATCATGTGTGGCATAATTCAACTCATGCGGTCGAAGTTGTCGTGAGGCATATGAAACAACTCTTCTGTCTTGCATAAGTACTCCTCCAAGTCCTAAGCGAGAGGCGTCGCAATACACTTGGAAATCCTTGCGAATATGTGGCAGAATCTGCACCGGGGCTGTAGTCAAACGTTTCTTTAACTCCTGGAAACTTGCTTCACATTCGTCAGTCCAATGGAACTTGGTGTCCTTCTTCAACAACGTTGTCATAGGCTTCGCAATCGTAGATAAATTTTCAATGAATCTCCGATAGTATCCCGCGAGTCCAAGAAAACTGCGGATTTCTCCAACTGAGGTGGGTGCCAACCACTCAGTGACCGACTGAACTTTGGTGGGGTCTACTGCTATACCTTCTCCTGATATAACATGTCCAAGAAATCCAACTTCCTTCAACCAAAACTCACATTTGCTGAATTTGGCATACAACTGATATTCCCTGAGTTTCTCGAGAACTAAACGCAAATGCTCCTTATGTTCCTCTTCATCCTTTGAATATACTAAAATATCATCAATGAACACCACACCAAAGTTATCCAAGAACTCCATGAACACCTTATTCATCATACTCATCAAATAGGCAGGGGCATTAGTCAATCCAAATGACATAACCGTATACTCATATATCCCATACCTTGTGGTAAAAGCTGTCTTAGGTATATCCTTTTCTCGAATCTTCAGCTGGTGGTAACCTGATCGCAGGTCCATCTTCGAAAACACTTTAGCTCCTTGCAGCTGGTCAAACAGATCATTGATCATCGGCAGTGGGTACTTGTTCTTCATTGTCACTTGATTCAATGCCCGATAATCAACAACCATTCTTAGAGACTTATCCTTCTTCTCAACCAATAGCTCTGGGGCTCCCCATGTTGATGAACTCCGTCGGATGTATCCTTTCTCCAATAACTCCTTAACCTGTTTCTTGATCTCCTCCAGATCATTCGCGGGCATCCGGTATGGTCTCTTTGATATAGGCCCGGTGCCTGGCAACAACTCTATCAAAAACTCGATGTCTTGATCTAGCGGCATGCCTGGTAATTCCTCTAGAAATACATCTGGGTAATCCTTCACAACAGGGACTTCCTCCTGAACAACTCCCGTGAGATAATGTACTTGGGTTCTCCTTGGTGCATGTCTGGATACATACTTGATCCTTTTTCCCTCCAGGGTAGTAAGCAAAATTGACTTACTAGCGCAATCGATGTTTCCTCCATACATCGACAGCCAATCCATTCCTAATATCCCATCCAATCCTTGCGAATCCAAAATTATCAAGTCAGAGGGGAAAACATGACTACCTATGGTTAATGTCATCTGAAAACATCCACTGCTTGCCATATACTCGGCTCCGGGTGAGGTTACTAGCATAGGTGTCTTAAGAACTCTAGTGGGTAACTTATACTTATCCACAATTCCCCTTGATATGTATGAATGCGATGCACCGGTATCAAAAAGTACGATTGCGGTAAATGACTTAACTAAAAACTTACCGATAACTGCATCTGGTTGCTCTTCAACCTCCTACACGTTCACGTGGTTCACTTGTCCTTTGTTAAATGGATTGGGCTTCTTCCTAGAGCTCCCATCACCATTTCAATTCTTCGCTTCAAGGCACTCAGTGGAATAGTGTCTAGTCATCCCGCACTTGAAACAAGTAACGTGGCTTAGGTACCTCTTGGCGGGTGTGGCTGGATTGGAACTGTTCTGATTGCTGCTTGCTCCATTCCCATTCCCATTCTTTGGGCCATTATGATTATGGGAACTTACTCCATTGTGAGTGTGGCCTCCATGGTTATGGGTAAGCCCTCCCGAGTTCGGGGTAAAGCGAGGCTTCTGCTGAGCTCCTGAATTGTACTTCCCTTGGTCATATTTCCTCTTGCGGCTCTCTATCTGCTGCTGCTTCCCTTCGATCATGAGAGCTTTATCTACCAACTCCTGGTAGTTGTTAAATGTTGCCACCATTAAATGCATACTCATCTCATCATTCAACCCTTCCATAAACTTCTCCTGCTTCGGGGCTTCTATGGCCACATCATCTGGAGCATAGCGGGATAACTTACTAAACTCCTCCACGTACTGCCCTATAGTACGGTTCCCTTGGTGTAAGTTGTGAAGCTCACGCTTCTTCATGCTCATAGCTCCAGTGGATACGTGGGCTATGCGGAATGCTTGCTGAAACTGCTCCCACGTGACATAGGCTATAGAAAAAGTGGCTGTGTAATTCTCCCACCGTGCAGTTGTGGGTCCATCCAATTGGTGTGCAGAAAAACGCACCTTCTCAGCATCTATGCAACCTGCGGTGGTCAACTCCCTTCCAATCCTGTGCAGCCAATCATCAGCAACTATTGGCTCGATGCTACTGGAAAACACCGGCGGTTGCAGCCTCAAAAAATGGGCTAAGTTGTCAACTAGGGGTGGTGGCGGTGGGTTGTTGTTGTTGTTGCCCTAGTTCTGAACTAACAACTGCATCAAGGCATTCTGCTGCTGGATCAACTGAGTGAGCTCCGGTGGGAAAGCAAAACCGGGGTCACGTCTCGGAGGCATCTGATGGGTTTAGAGGGAAGATATTAGAATAGAATGAGGTCTAATGAGAAAAGACTACCCATATGCACATGAGACAAACACAATCATATCATATCACTCAATCAATCAAGCAAGGGCATACAATCGGTCTAACTATCGTTAAAGTGCTCAGACTACTAATATTTACATGGGGGTGCACTACTAATAGTATGGTGGTCTACTAGAAATTTTGATCGGTGGGAGACTCCATGATATCCGCTCCAGCTTCGTCTTCATAGTCATCATCACTACTATCCGGGTCGGAGTCGGTGTCGTCGATGATGATGTAGTCTTTAGAACGAATCTCCTTGGGTTCGTCGTCTTCTCCTCCTGGCACGGGGTCTCCCGTAAAAACTCCTAGCTTCCTGGTCATGTCATCATTCCTCTCCACAACTATCATCATTTCCTCCTCATATCCATCGCGTGTAGACTTAAGCTCCTCTTCTAGCTCCATGATCCTGATCATCGCCTTCTTCAAATCTATCATGCTTGTGCACATCTGGTTCTCCTGGCGACGAATGTGATGGTTTAATTCCTGGATGAATGCTACAATGGACCTGTCCTTCCTGGTGTTGATCATCTCCCATTGCTCATCTCGGCGCCCACATATCTGGTAGATAGTCTCCTTAAGCTCCTTGTGGTAAACTTCGCCAATGCGTCCCATAGCAATGTGGGCTGCCATACTCTTGCCTAGACTCCAAGTTGGTGCATCAAAGGAAAACTCTATAGGTTTAGTGAATGGCGAGAACGTCCTTCCTGGAACTTGAACTCGAATCATCCAGTGCTCCTCTTCTGGTAAAGTGGCGGTATAGGTCCCGGTGAAACTTGGTATTCCAATGTTCAGGTACTTAGTGACTTCCTTCAAGTGTCATTCAAAAGGTGTGTCTTCATCCGGTTGTGCAAACTTGTTCCTCGAGTCTGCCATCCTAAAGATTAGAAAATGGAGAGGAGTCAGAAATAGGTAGAGAAGAGTGGCCTATGGCTTTTCTTAGTGGTCGTGTCCTACATTCAGCGTGTGCTCTAATACCATCTTGTAGCGACCCGACCTCAAACGGTCAAGTCTCTGTGCTTCAGTGTCATCCCTGGATCGGTAATGCTAACACACACAGTACTCGGAGGATTTATAACAGTGGCAATCACACACTTATTACATCGAATGTCTCAAGAGAGAACTTATTACAATAAATATGTCTTAAGGCCATCTAATACGATAACCGCGGAAGGCTTGGAAGAATAAAGTGAGTCCATCGACTCCAATGGCATAGCTGAGTGCATGAAAAACGACATATCGCATCTTACTCCTCATCTGAAAAGTCTACAACATGATACGTTGCAGCCCGAAAATGGGTCAGCACATGTAATATGCTGGCAATATAACACAGGAGAGTAATGAACAAGTAAATGCTATCACTACATGCATATATGGCTGGTGGAGGCTATATGGTTAATATGTTTTGCGAAAAGCCAATTTTTTTACTACAACAAAGGAATTCATTTTATTTAACTATCAAGGTAGTTGAACAATATTGAGAAGGTTCTTCCAACTCAATCCCAATTAAAAGTAATAATCAACCCAACAAATTAGTTTAGAGTGATGAGATCCATATGATAATCCACGAACCAGATACTCAAGATGTCCATAACCGGGGACACGACTAACCGTGATTAGTTTATACACTCTACAGAGGTTTGCGCACTTTTCCCCACAAGACTCGATCTCCTCCGTTTGATTTCTCGCACTACAGGGTGTTTGAGAAACGGATGACCGAGTCACAATCTTTTAGAAGCATTTGCTCCCTACTCCGGGCGGACCGGTACACCTACAATCCCCTATATCTGCTAGTCCACCTCTTCAAGATCTCACTCAACTTACTCAACTATGCCATAGCCCATAATGGTGTGTGGCTGCACACGGAAGTTTCTACCATGAATAGTCTTATGATCCCTTTAGGCCTGGGTGGCGGACCGTAGGATGATCACATGGGTACTCCGGGATATCCTAGGACAACACTGGATTCTCCAGGTGCCCACAAGGAATCCACCCAGATGTGTATTAAAGTTGCCACCTTAAGTCGAACCATTAATTAACAACTCACAATTGTAATGGATACACTCAAACCCAATCCACGTCTATGAGCATAGCATGGCAATGTAAGCATCACATAGAAGTAACTCCCAATGGTTTGATAACAAAACGGGAAATAGGTTCTACCTCATCATCTACTTCCTAGACCCACATGTTAGGAGATCCTACTCATGCAATGTGTGAAGGTTGAAACTAATGCAAAAAACTGGGTGATAAATGTGTGAAAGTAGCACGCTTCGCACTCTGGGTGTTCTATCACAAACAAACAATAGCATACATAAGCAATCAAGCAATGATGCACGGGTAAAACTCAAATAAGACGATCTAACCAGAAAGTTCAACTGAAGAACTCCGGTTTGCAAAAAGAATCAAATCAAACGGAGCAACAAAACTCAAACCACGAAAGAAACCAGATCTGATTACTAATCTGGACTAAAGTCAAATTTTACCGTACCAAAATCTTGTTCAAGTTGGATAAACAGAAACAGGACTTCGAGATGAAGATCCAGGCGCTTGGATCGCCTGATTCCGATAAACGAGCAAAAAGAAAAACTAATACGAAAAACAGGGCGGAAATCGCAATCGAAAATAATCGCGGAAAATCCTAGAAAAAGAAAAACTGACGAATAGGCTAACGAACGAACGTTCGCTGTCTATGACTAATGGATGAATGTCGTTCATTAAAACGAACGTACAGACGAACGTCCGCAAAATAAATTAACCCATGGAAAAACCGATCTAATAGAAAAAAATGAGATCTAGGGTTTCGAAAGAAAACTGAACGGTTTTCTCGCGAAAACCGGCGGCGGCGGCTACCTCCGGCGACTGAAGGCGAGGCGGCGGTGGGACGGCGGTGTGGCTCCGGCGGGTCAAGCGCGGGCGGCAAGGCGGCGCGGCGGCGAGCGGGGTCGGCGGTGGCGCCGCGGGAGGCAGACGGCGGCGCTGGCGGCGGCGACGGGCGGGCATCACTAGGGTTTCGGGGGCTGGGGCTACTTGGGCCTCGGGCCTCGGGGGCGCAGCTTATAAAGCCCCAGGCTAAGTGCCCTAGCCGGACACTGCCCGGTAAGTCGGTTCGCATTTTTTTTAAATATTCCGACGTGCAGAAAAACGATCAAAAGAAATACTAAACGGACTCCAAAAATCCTGAAATAAATTTTCCCCGTCCTCTAAAAATACGCCGAACAAGGTGAACATTTCTTTGGGCATCTAGTGCAATTTTGAAAAATGCATATTTTTCCTAATCCAAATAAAATAGCGATAAAACCCCAAATAAAATACAAATTGATTTTAATATTTTCCTCCAATATTTCATTTATTTTGGAGAAGTCATATTATATCCTCTCATATAATTTTAATATGAAATATTTTCGGGGAGAAAAATAATTAAAACCAAAGTGATCCTTGTTTCAATATTTGAGAAAAGTTCAAATATGAGAACTAGGAAAATCCCCAACTCTCTCTGAGGGTCCTTGAGTTGCTTAGGATTTCGAGGATCGCAAAATGAAATGCAATAAAATATGATATGCATGAATGACCTATGTATAACATTCCAAATTGAAAATTTGGGATGTTACAAGCCAATCCTTTGTCCTCAGCATCTTGAAGGGGTTCCACATCCTCTAGTCCATGCCACTCCATTGTTGAACTTACCCGAAACATACTAGGTAGAAGCATTAATCCAACAAGAGATATTGTGACATTAATTACCAAAATCACCCAGGGAGCACTTGTTCTTTCAATCTCCCCCTTTTTGGTAATTGATGACAACATACATCAAAGCTTTAGATGAAGATATAGAGAATAACAAGTAAAGCTTTGGAAAGACATGTAACATGCATAGGCTCCCCCTACATGTATGAAATCATGTAAATATGGAATATAGGAGCATGTGAATGCATAAGCATGACAGAGTAAGCAATGTGTTACATGTATCTTGGCTATATGCATCAGAGCAAATGATGTGAGTATAGGGAATGTACCTTCATGCTCATGAGTCCTTCTTGCAAACAGTATGTACATCAGCAAGAAATCCTCATGCACATGAGTGTGATGTATATACTTACCTTGTGGTCTTGAGTTGGCTTAGGAAGGAATGAACCTGAGTAAACAAGGTTAGATAACACAGATACATCTACTTGCCAGAGCAAACAAAGAAACCACAAGAATACCAAGACTGGGATGACATGTAGAGAGTGAGTACTGAGTACTCTATTGGATTTAGATATGTACCCAAAGGTAAATATGTGCATTGAATTCAAGGATTTCCTTCCCTTAGATGTCTTGCTCCCCCTGAATCTAGCATCGGATACTGGGAGAAGATAGGGAACAGAAAAACAGAGTAAAGAAAAGAAGCAGAGCTAATGCAAACAATCACCTATGAACATGTCTTTCCCCTCTTAAAGACATGTGACTTCTCTCCTCTTGAACACCAGGCATCTGGGGTTTCTTACGCTCTCCCCTGAGTATTCTCTCCCCCTATAGAAATGATTAAGCTTTGATGTGATCTCTCTCTCTCCCCCTTTGATATCAATTTCCAACAAGGGTTCTTCTGGATTTTTCTTACAAATGGGTTTGGTCCTTGAGTCACAAAGTAAAGCAGCAAGTCGAATGTGATGCTGGTAAAGGACAAGAATCATTGAGTGGAGCTGGAGCAAAAAAGAATGCGGGAACAGGTGGCAAGCTGTCTTTCTTGTAGTGAAATCGGTAGCACCGAGTTGTGTGCTTCGGTGGCGCCGAAAGGATTCGGTTAGACCGAAGGAAACAAACCTGTGTGACTGAGTTCATCATAGTGAAAACACTTGTCACCTCAGCTCACTAGGCAGGTAAAATCTCACAAGGATTTGCAAGGAATTTGCTGAAAGATTTGAAGTGAATTGGATGCAGGGAATGCAGAAAAAGAAAAGAAATCTAGATGAAGTTTTTTTTGAAAGGGGAAAACAAATATGCAGGAGACAAATGCAAGAGCACAGAAAAACACAAGAGAACTTCATCTAGAATTGGGTGGTGACTGAGTCACCTATGTTAGAGTATTTTGACTGTGGAGTCAAGTGAGAGCACTTGATCGTAGGTCATACTCATCGTTTAAGCTCAAAATGGGGTTAACATTTTTTGTTAAGCATTTGATGTATTCACATCTTGTTGAGTTGCTTTAACCTATCACTTGAGGTTAAGCTTCTCTAAGATGGAATGACATACCTTGGTTGGTGGTGTTGATCCTAGTCATGTAGTCGAACTTGTGTGAGTTTCTCGAGGTTAATGTAGTTCATCAAGAGTTGAGAGCACCACTTGTAATTTGAGTTCATCTACCTACATGGGTTAGTTTTGCAAGGAAGAGCACTTGTGTATCCAAAATGACAATTATGAAATTATATACATATAATTTGTCAAAGGATATGCCGAAGGGTTTCGTGCTTCCTTGTCATCGAACACCCTATTGTAGAGACTTGGTGATGTAGAGATTTCTCAAGATGTGAGAGAGTTGCAATCTCATAGATTTAGATTCATCCAAGTACCTACAAGGGTTAGATAATATGCAAGGGTGCAAATATATCCAGGACATATGAATAGCATTATGAAATAAATATCAAGGATTAGTCATAGATTCATGCCTTGCATGTATCCAAATGGAGTTCCTACTCCAAGTTTGAAGCATCAATGATGTTCAACTCACCTCTCAAACGACAAAAGACTTTCTCATCAAGTGGTTTGGTGAATATATCCGCCAATTGCTTATCGGTACGAACATGCTTAAGATTAATGTCCCCTTTAGCAACACTATCTCGAATGAAATGATGACGAACTCCAATATGCTTAGTTCGAGAATGTTGCACGGGAATGTGAGCAATATTAATAGCACTTTCATTGTCACAAAGCAATGGAACATGTTTTACATTGATCCCATAATCTTTAAGAGTTTGGTTCATCCAAAGTATTTGAGCGCAACATGAATCGGCGGCAATGTATTCCGCTTCGGCGGCGGATAAGGATACTGAGTTTTGTTTCTGGGAAGACTAAGACACTAGAGATCTACCAAGAAATTGACAAGTACCTGAGTGTACTTTCTATCAACCTTGTGTCCGGCAAAGTCCGAGTCAGAATAGCCAACAAGATCAAAAGAGGACCTCTTAGGATACCAAATGCCAAAATTTGGTGTATGTATTAAGTATCTCACTATCCTTTTCACAGCCTTAAGATAACATTCTTTGGGGGCCGCTTGATATCGTGCACACATGCACACACTTAGCATAATATCTGGACGGGAGGCACATAGATATAACAATGAACCGATCATAGAGCGGTAAACCTTTTGATCAACCGGTTCACCGTCCTTAGTCAAGTCAAGATGTCCACTAGTAGGCATGGGTGTATTCATACCTTTGCATTGTTGCATATTGAACTTCTTGATTAAGTCCTTGGTGTACTTTGTTTGAGAAACAAACGTACCTTCCTTAGTTTTCTTTATTTGCAAACCAAGAAAGAATTTGAGTTCACTCATCATAGACATCTCAAACTTCTCCGACATAAGCTTTCCAAACTTCTCACTAAAATGAGGGTTAGTCGAACCAAATATAATATCATCAACATAAATTTGGCACACAAATAGTTCTCCATTAACCCTTTTGGTGAAAAGAGTAGAATCTGTTTTTCCAATTTCAAATCCTTTTTCAATAAGAAACTTGGTCAAGCATTTATACCACGCTCTAGGGGCTTGTTTAAAACCATAAAGAGCATTGTGAAGTTTGCAAACATGATTAGGTTTCTTAGGATTGAAAAAGTCGGGAGATTGCTTAACATAAACTTCCTCCTCAATTTCACCATTTAGAAAAGCACTTTTAATGTCCATTTGGTACAAGGTGAAATCATGGTGATTAGCATAAGCAAGTAAAATGCGAATGGACTCAAGTCTAGCAACGGGGGCATATGTCTCACCATAGTCCATACCTTTGACTTGAGTGTAGCCTTGGGCGACTAGATGAGCTTTGTTGCAGACGACTTGACCATCTTCATCTTGCTTGTTGCGAAACACCCATTTGGTACCAATGATGTTGTGGTTGTTGTCGGTCTTCTCGACCAATGTCCACACTTGATTTCTCTTAAAGTTATGTAGCTCTTCATGCATGGCATTTATACAATCCGGATCTTCCAATGCTTCTTCAACCTTCATAGGTTCAATGCTAGAGATGAATGAATAATGTTCACAAAAGTTAGCCACACGAGTTTTAGAGCGAGTGATTCTCCCGGTTTGAATATCGTTGAAGATTTGTCTTGCTTGAACTCGTGAGAGCTTTTGCTTGGGTCGGGGTGGAACATCTTCTTCATCATCTTGTCCTTCTTCTTGGCCTTCTTCATTATTGGCATTGCCGTTTTCTTGTCTTGGTGGAGAAGGGGTTGATGAGGTTCATCTTGATGCACTTCCTCATTCTCTTCATCTTGGTGCGTCCCACTCGTGGATGCTTCCATGTCGACTCTTGGTTCACCTTGTTGTGAGGTGGAAGCCTCCACTTGGACAGACAAGGTACTCTCCTTTACCTCCGTTGGACGAATCTTGCCGATAGACAAGTCTTGGATTGCTTCTTAAGGGTCTTTGTCTCCTACATCAATTGGCAATTGCCCTACTTGCGAGCCGTTAGATTCATCAAACTTCACATCTGCCGTCTCTTCAACCTTTCGGGTGAAATTGTTGTAGACACGATAAGTGTGAGAGTTTGAGCCATAACCAAGTAGGAAACCTTCATGAGATTTAAGAGCAAATTTAGAACGACGATGCTTATCAAGAATGTAGCACTTTGAGCCGAATACTTGAAAGTATCCAACTTGGGGTTTGTTACCGGTGAGGAGCTCATATGCCGTCTTGCCGAGTAGCTTGTGAAGATACAAGCGATTTGTTGCATCACAAGCTGTCTCAACCGCTTCCGCCCAAAAGTGTTTTGGAGTCTTGTTCTCATCAAGCATCGTTCTTGCCATCTCAATAAGAGTCCGGTTCTTCCTCTCAACAACTCCATTTTGTTGAGGCGTGTACGTAGCCAAGAACTCATGTGAAATCCCTTCTTCATCAAGGAAGGTATCCACATTTGCGTTCTTGAACTCCGTTCTGTTGTCGCTCCGAACCTTCTTGATCTTCACTTCAAATTGATTTTGGGCCTTCCTAGCGAAGTTTTTGAAGATCTTTTGGACCTGCGATTTATCATCAAGAAAGAACACCCACGTAAATCTTGAAAAATAATCGACTATGACTAGACCAAATGAGTTACCACTGAGACTCTTGTAGGCATTGGGACCAAAGAGATCCATATGAAGTAGCTCGAGCGGTCTTCTCCTGGTCATGATGTTCTTCACCGGGTGACTTCTTCCAACTTGTTTTCCTGCTTGACAAGCACTAAAAAGTCTATCCTTGTCAAATATAACATCTTTTACTCCAAGGATATGATCACCTTTAATAAGCTTATCAAGATTTCGCATGCCCACATGACCTAGCCTTCTATGCCACAACCAGCCTTTAGAAGATTTAGCAATTAAGCAAGTTCTAGGTTGAGCTTTTCTAGTGAAATCAACAATGTAAAGATCACCTCTACGTATACTGGTAAAGACCATTTTATGATTATCTCTACGAAACACTTGGCAATCTACTTCAGTAAATACGACGTTGAAACCAAAGTCAGCAAGTCTAGATACGGAAAGTAAATTTTAGCCAAGCGATTCAAAGAGCATAACATTTTGTATAGAGCTATCATGTGAGATGGCCACCTTACCAAGGCCAACCACCTTACCCTTTGAGTTATCACCGAAAGTGACATACTTTCGAGGGCTGTCATTTTCAGCAAGTTCACGACACATATCTTTGTCTCCAGTCATATGATCAGTACATCCACTATCAAGGACCCATTCCTTTCCTCCGGCCATGTAGCCGCGAAGATTAGCCATAAGACCAAAGTGTCTCATTGCATCATCAAGATCATAGTCACTATCATCATCCTCATCATAGTATCCATGTTCAACATCGTCATGTGGTGGATCAATTCCTAGAGAGAGTGATTCATTAGAAGTATGACCGTAACAATGTTCATCTCTATGAATTCTAATGACTTCGGAAATGATATTGCTAATAATTCCAACATCTCCTTCGGCACGCATGAGATCACGAAGCTCAAATAGACAATCATCAAACTTAGGATCACTAGTGCTCATATTACTCAAGGTAATAGACTTATGGAGAATTTCGTCTAGATTTTTCAAGGAATAATTTGGGAATCGTTCCTCAAGAAATCTCCATTTAGTGTAGGCACACTTAAGAGTAGGTAAGCTAGAAATTAAATTTTTGGGCAATCCTCTAATGATAAGATTGATAGTTCTAAGATTGTGAATCATGTCAAGATCATCATCGGGTGTGGGATGTGTCGGTGTCAAAACCGGCGGATCTCGGGTAGTGGGTTCCGAACTGTGCGTCTAGGCCGGATGGTAACAAGAGGCAGGGAACATGATGCTTTACCCAGGTTCGGGCCCTCTTGACGGAGGTAAAACCCTACGTGCTGCTTGATTAATATTGATGATATAGGTAGTACAAGAGTAGATCTACCATGAGATCAAGGAGGCTAAACCCTAGAAGCTATCCTATGGTATGATTGTTGTATATGGAGTTGATTGCCTACGGACTACAACCCTCCGGTTTATATAGACACCGGATAGGGTTAGGGTTACACAGAGTCGGTTACAATGGTAGGAGATCTTGAATATCCGCATCGCCAAGCTTGCCTTCCACGCCAAGGAAAGTCCCATCCGGACACGGGACGAAGTCTTCAATCTTGTATCTTCATAGTCCTGGAGTCCGGCTGAAGGTATAGTCCGGCTACCCGAACACCCCCTAATCCAGGACTCCCTCAGTAGCCCCCGAACCAGGCTTCAATGACGACGAGTCCGGCACGCAGATTGTTCGGCATTGCAAGGGAGGTTCTTCTCCAAATCCTGTGTACCTGTAGGAATAATGTCCGATTTTTGTAATGTAGTGTTCCTCGGCTTCCATGCCCAATAATGGCCGTCTTCCACGTGTCAAACGAATGCGAAAAGCCGAGGCATTTTTACATCCACACCCCTAGCCGTATAAACGAGCCGCCTATTTAACGGGATGGGGATTTAGGTCCAAACCACATCTTCTCCTTTTCGCGAGTTATCATCAGAGCGCTTCCAGCAAAGGTCCATTCCAACATGACCAGCCGTTGCAGCTCCTCCCCTCGCCCCTCCGGTCCCAAGCCCGGGGACTGCGAGAGTTGCACCATCCCGCATAGCGAGTTAGTGTCACTTCAGGCAAAGGGATTTCTCCCTCAGGCATACATGGTCCCAGTCCGAGCTGGTCTCGCCACCTACAATGGCGGAAAACAAGCGGAGAGCACCCCCAATCCTTCTAAAGGAGAGCGGGTGTGCCTCGTCCCCTATCTAATAAGGGGACTGGGATTTCCAATTCATCCATTTCTCCGCGGGCTTCTGGAGTTCTACGGCCTCCAGCTGCACAATCTCACGCCCGCCTCCGTATTTCATATTGCGGGTTTCGTCGCCCTTTGTGAGCTATTTTTAGGCGTTGAGGCTCATTTCGTGCTGTGGAAGAGGTTATTCTGCCTGGTGCCCCATTCTCAAAAGGGGTCTATATACCAAGTGGGCGGAGCCGAAGTATGGCGCATCGCCGGGACCGGATACCTATCCGGAACCCCAAAGAAGGCGTCCGAGGACTGGCCTTCGGAATGGTTTTATATAGATGATGTCCCGCTACCGGACCCTATCTGGGTCGGTCTCCCTGAGTTCAACAGTGCTCCATTGAAGAAACGCTTGAGCTGGCGTCCGCGGAGCTCTCAGAGAGAAAGCGACAGAGACGTCCTTTACCTGATGGGCCGGATAAGACTGTTGGCTCATTCCAGACTAACCATGATTGGAGTCATGGCCGCATGCATTATGCGGGGGTGCAGCCGCTTCAATATAGAGGCCACCCCATGTGGGATTTCAACGAGGAGGATGACGCCACACGTTATGGTCGTAAGGGGCCGGCCTCAGCCGCCGCCTTAGTAAAGATCTTATCCTCTTTGTACAAGGGAGAAAAGGAGGAATTCCTCCGCGTCAACCCGCGGGCCGGATTCAGTATGTACGATCCTCCAAGTTGGGTAAGTGAACAATTGCGCTTGCCCGTTTGTTTTATACTCCCATGGTTAGATAGGTAGTCTAATGACTTCAATGCAGGAACTATGACAGGAGGTAAAGGATATAAGTAGCCGCCCTCCACAGCCCGAGGACCCAGAACGGTCCCTCAATCCGGACTCCGAAGAGGATCCGGACATATCAGTGGAGCTTATGGACGGGGTGTTCCATCAGCTAAGCAAGGACAATACCTTGGTAGCCATTACGGCGGATTACCCAGGGTTAATCCCGGCCTCCCAGGTGACAGAAACCGGGGTCTTGTTCCCTTGAAAGAGATTCCACCCTCACGTAGCCCGGTGTTTCTGACGACAGCCATGTTTTGCAGGGGAGATTTCCGAGGCAGGAGGCCGAACCTGCGGCGGCTAGCCAATGAGGGGCCGCAGGGCCCCGTGGGGCAAAAAGGAATGAAGTCCGGACTGAGATGCTAGTGCAAAGGTATAGTGCACCCTCTGTTTCCCTGGAGTTATTCTGTTAGGGCATATTAATGTTCGTGCTATCTTCAGAACGAAGAGACCTCGCCGGACTACATCCGGAGAGGTTGCCAATCGCGCCTCCACCAGCCAGGCTCCAATGTCTGGCCAGGAAGCGGAGGCGAGCACAAGGCGCGCACCGGATGCTCCTCCGACAGAGGATGCGGACAGGCTGTCTGCCACAAATTCTGAAGTGGAGAGTGCCATGAATCACAGGCGTCGCCGGACAATTCTACGCGACGCTTGTTTCTCCCAAGAGGTTTTAGATGCCTTTAATTCGGGAGATGCGTACCTCCGTGCTGCTCAAAATGGTTTAGCCAGAGCCACGGAGCAGTATGTAAAAGACATACGGGTAAGAAAATTTTGGTTAAATATATATATATGCCAATAGCCCCCGAGACTTGAAGCAGTTAGAGCAACTGATTTAAGGATCATTTAATAAGCAGGTTCTTACAGAGAAGAATACCGTACTATCCCAGGAGCTGGAAAAGTGCAAGGCCCAACTAGAGGCCGCACTAGCCGCAGCAGGGGAGCCCAAAGAGACCCCCTCAGGTAAGATACGCTTCGAAAGATTAGTATTGTGCGGTGTGGGTGCAAATCTGACAAATCATGTTGCAGATGGCGCCGGACTCGATCCGGAAAAGCAACAACTCTTATGCCGGCTAAAGGCCGGTGAGAGTATGTTGACAAAGGTGAGGCGAGAGAAGAATGATCTTCAGGATGCCAACACCAGGCTGGACGTCGAACTTAAAGATGTTCGTGGCCAGCTGTCGGACTCCACGAGGGAGAATTGGCGGCTTCGACGCGGCATATTCAGTAAGTGCTTGAACGAACTTTGAAAAAAAAGAGTCCGGCGAGGAAGTCGACTAACAGAGTAATGTCTGTAGGTATGCTCACAGGTCGTCCTGCAGAGGAAATGCCCGGTTCTACAGGTGACCTTCTTCCCGAACTCATGCAACTGCACGAGCGAATTCGGCAGGCGATGCGAGGTGTTGCCGAAGCCTTATGGCCTGCCCACTCCATGCCCGAGGGCCTTGGAGAGCTTGCGGAGAAGCTGAAGGGAGCTCGGCGGCGCTTCCAGTTGTGGAAGATATCGGCCTGCCGACAAGGCGCTAGGGAAGCCTGGGCCATGGTGAAGACCCGTTTTACGAAGTTTGACCCAAACCACATGGCCGAGGTCGGACCAGTGGGGCCTGACGGGAAGGAGATCCCTGTGAGCTTAGTGTACAGCCAAGTAGAGTTGGCCGCGAAGTATTCCCAGCAGGACTGTAAATTAGACAGCCTCTTAGATGGTATAGAAGAGGAATACAATCAGTCAGAATGACTATGTAATTTTGAATTGACATGTGTAATGTCTTCTAGCCGGATTGTAGATCGTTTGTCGTTGCCGACCTTTTCGCTTCAACCTCGGGACCTGACGGTCCGGAGTGTGTCCGAATACCATAGCGGTTATATAAGAACCATGGTATGCATAGAGACCAGGCGTAGGGGTCATTAGTGCTTTATCAGACAAGTGCCCAACTAGTTATGTTATATTACATGGTTAGTAAGAAACATCTTCCAGAGAGAATAGTTCCGTTAGGGGTTCCTTTCGCTGGGAGGCATGCCCTAAAGTGCATGTCCGGACTGCGTAAAAAGACGCAGAAAAAGCATCTCGGGCGCATAAAATGAGTAAAAAGATCATCTTTTATCTCACCGACCGAATATTCCCTTAAGAACGCTAGCTTTCGGCTTCACCCAGTCTGAGGTACACATCCGGCTGACCCGGCAGTAACAATCGCAGAGGTGCTCCCTTTACCGCCTAGCCGAACAATCGGGAACGTAGGGGTAAGCACAGGAGCCAGGCAACCCAGCTTGGCCAAAACTTAAGTCATATCGATGCATATAATGGTGAAGAAAAAGGTACATGCGGAAGTTTGACGCATGTGTTGGGCATGAAGCCCGTATAAATAAGCTTCTGTTAAAGAAGCCCCCAGGTTTAATGAGTGCGAGTGACGCGTCACTAGATGAGCCTTTAAGGGCTATAAAAGAAAAGAGGGGAAGGAGAGAACTGTAAGACAGAAAAATGCAAAAAATGGACAGAGGAAGGAGACGAACACAGAGTCCGGCGCTAGGCATAGAATCTTTGGAGACGGGTGGCGTTCCACGGGTTCGGCTCGAGTCGGTTATCCGACGCATCTCGCAGGCAGTACACCCCGCCAGTCAGGACTTGATCGATTATGAATGGACCTTCCCACTTGGGCTTGAGTTTTTCCTTTTTCTTATCCGGCAGGCGTAGAACTAGTTCGGCAACATTGTAATTTTTGGCCCGTACTTCTCTGCTTTGATATCTTCGGGCCAGCTGTTGATAAAATGCGGAACGGGCTTTTGCCACGTCACGCTCCTCCTCCAGGGCGTCCAAGTTGTCCTGCCGATCGAGCTCGACTTCTCTTTCTTCGTACATGCGCACTCTAGGTGAGTCATGAATTATGTCGTAGGGCAAAACTGCCTCTGTGCCGTACACCATAAAAAATGGTGTGGTGGTGCGATTTGGCGTGGTCCACAGCCCCCATAGCATGGAGTCGAGCTCCTCTACCCAGTGCGTGTTAGATTCCTTGCGGGACCGCACCAGTCTGGGTTTAGTGCCGCTCATTATAAGACCATTTGCACGTTCGAGCTGGCCGTTGGTTTGTGGGTGATAGACGGAAGCATAATCGAGCTTGATGCCCACGTTTTTGCACAAGAGTTTAACCTCGTCGGCGGTAAAGTTTGTACCGTTATCGGTTATGATGCTGTGGGGGACGCCATAACGGTGTACAACCCCAGATATGAAGTCTATCACAGGTCCGGATTCGGCCGTTTTAACAGGCTTGGCTTCTATCCATTTGGTGAATTTATCCACCATGACCAGTAAGTATTTTTTCCTATCGGTCCCACCTTTAAGGGGTCCGACCATGTCAAGCCCCCAGACCGCAAAAGGCCAGGTGATGGGTATAGTTTGGAGTGCGGTGGGTGGCATATGGCTTTGGTTGGCAAAAAGTTGGCAACCAGCGCATCGTTGGACTAGGTCCTGAGCGTCTGCCCGGGCCGTCGGCCAATAAAAGCCTGTACGGAAAGCCTTGCTAACAAGGGACCGAGCAGCGGCATGGTGGCCACCGAGTCTGGCATGAATTTCAGCCAGAAGGTTCCGCCCTTCCTCTTTGGAGATGCACCTTTGAAGGACTCCGGTAGTGCTTTTCTTATAAAGCTCTCCCTCATGGACTCTATAGGCTTTAGATCGCCGCACTATGCAGCGGGTCTCGTTTTGGTCCTCCGGGAGTTCCTGCCTAGTAAGGTAGGCTAGGAATGGTTCTGTCCACGGGGCGATGACCGCCATTATTACGTGGGCTGAAGGTGTAATTTCATTGGCAGAGCCTCCAATTATGTCAGATTGTTCGGCGTTGAGTGGTGCAGCTGGGTCCGGGCTATTATTTGCGGGTTCCCCCTCCCATGCTACGGATGGCTTGAACAATCTTTCCAAAAAGATGTTGGGGGGACTGCATCGCTTTTTGCTCCAATGCGTGCTAGGATGTCCGCTGCTTGATTGTTTTCTCGGGCTATATGGTGAAACTCCAGCCCTTCGAACCGAGCTGACATTTTTAGGACGGTGTTGCGGTAAGCTACCATTTTTGGGTCCTTGGCGTCAAAGTCTCCATTTATTTGCGATATCGCGAGGTTTGAATCCCCGCGTACCTCTAGGCGCTGGATACCCACGGATACTGCTATCCGGAGACCATGTAGGAGGGCCTCATATTCGGCTGCATTGTTGGAATCCATGTACATGATTTGGAGCACATATTGGACTGTGTCTCCTGTGGGGGACGTCAAGACGACGCCAGCCCCCAGTCCGGCCAACATTTTGGAGCCGTCGAAATGCATAATCCAGTTTGAATATGTGCCGTACTCTTTAGGGAGCTCGGCCTCCGTCCATTCTGCGATGAAGTCGGCCAAAACTTGCGATTTAATAGCTCGCCGTGGCTTATAGGTTGTGCTGCTTCGCTCGATGCGGTTCTAGTCTATTTCCATTTTTTGAAGGGTTTCCTCATAAATGAGGTTCAGTCCGCTACCTCCATCCATGAGCACCTTGGTGAGGCGAAAGCCGTCCACTATGGGACTGAGGACCAATGCGGCTGGTGCTCGGGCTGTTCGGAATCTAGGTTCATCACTTGCGTTCAAGGTAATAGCAGTGTCGCTCCATGGATTTATTGTTGCAACTTGATAGACTTCGGCGAGGCTGCGGAGTGTTCTTTTTCGCATACTGTTTGATGCGAAAGTCTCGAAGACTGTGAGAACGGTACTGGTGTCCTCGGGCTGGCTTTCTGCGGCCTCCAGAATTAAGAGGTCCTCGCCAATTTTTGCCACCTGCCGGAGTATCCAACATGCTCTAAGGTTGTGAGTTGGTGTGGCGTCCTCTGTACTATGGATTCTACAGGGTCCATCAAGCCACCTTTCCAGTATGGTTCCATGCCCTGTAGAGGGTTTTGGCTTTTTGGTGTTTATCCCGGGTGTCCTATGATGATGCACCCTCTTAGTTCGGACGGGATTACTATTCAAGGCAGGATTATCCCAAAATTTTATTTTGGTTTTCCAAGCGCTTTCCATCGCATAGTATTTTTGTGCTATGGACGCCAAGTCAACGAAGCGTGTAATATCACGATGACTTACGGTGTTAAGGATTCCCTCGTCCGTGCAATTACTGCAGAAAATTGAGATTGCGTCTCCCTCTCAGCAATCCTTTATCCTGTTCATAACCAGGAGGAATCTGGCCCAGTAATGATGTACTGTTTCCTCGGGCCTCTGCCTGATTTGGGAGAGATCGCTTATGTTCGGGTGGGCGGGTGTCATTGAATCTGAAACCTCACCCAATCCAAGATTCGGAGGCCGAAGAGTTTCTGAACTCTGAAGTTCGGATTCTTGGATGTTGTCCAACGAATCTAGCCCGTTGCCTGATCCTAAGTTCAGGTCTTGAGTTACATCCTCCTCTCCGCGGGTATCCGGCTTGGAGGAGTCGGGAATTCGGACGTAGCTAGTCCTTAAAATAGATGAAGGGTCGCCGCACTGCGCCTCTACCACGGCAACGTGGTGGGTGACTTGGGGAGAGTTAATTTCTCTTAGATCGGGTTTAAGCCCAACCTGGTCGTAATCCGTAGCGACCCCCAGGGCCGCGATGCGATCCAAGAGCTCGTTTATGGAAGAGAGCTCCATTGGATCTAGCTGCTCAACGAGCTCCGAGCCGACGTGTATGTTGCTTTTGATGACCCGAGAGGTCACCGTCGGTGCAACAGCCGAACAGGCGGTCATGAGGAAACCACCTAGCCGGAGAGTTTGGCCGACAGCCAAGGCTCCCTTAGCAACGGTGCCGTATTTAAAGACGGGAGGAGGCATCCTTCCTGATTGCGACGGCACAGAGGAACTCTCAATGAAAGCACCAATGTCGGTGTCAAAACCGGCGGATCTCGGGTAGTGGGTCCCGAACTGTGCGTCTAGGCCGGATGGTAACATGAGGCAGGGAACACGATGCTTTACCCAGGTTCGGGCCCTCTTGATGGAGGTAAAACCCTACGTCCTGCTTGATTAATATTGATGATATAGGTAGTACAAGAGTAGATCTACCACGAGATCAAGGAGCCTAAACCCTAGAAGCTAGCCTATGGTATGATTGTTGTATATGGAGTTGATTGCCTACGGACTACAACCCTCCGGTTTATATAGACACCGGATAGGGTTAGGGTTACACAGAGTCGGTTACAATGGTAAGAGATCTTGAATATCCGCATCGCCAAGCTTGCCTTCCACGCCAAGGAAAGTCCCATCCGGACACGGGACGAAGTCTTCAATCTTGTATCTTCATAGTCCTGGAGTCCGGCTGAAGGTATAGTCCGGCTACCCGACCACCCCCTAATCCAGGACTCCCTCAGGATGCAAAGGGTCAATATGAGGTGCACAAGGGCTAGTAATGTACTTGTTCAAATGATATTCATTGAGAATCTCAAGCATCTCATTTTTCCACTCATGGAAGAACTCTCCATCAAGAATAGGCACTCTATGTCTAAGACTCCCCAACGTAGACTCATCCATCTTCCTCCAAAGGTGTTTAAACCAAAGCAATGGAGACCAATGCTCTGATACCAATTGAAAGGATCGAGAAGAAGTGTCTAGAGGGGGGTGAACAGACTCTTAGCAATAAAAGTTACAGTTTTTAATTTCTTTAGGTTGAAGTGGAGTTTTAGCACAAGTTCACACATTTGTAATACATATCAAGCAAGCATGGCAAGAGTATATGAGTAGTGGAAAGTAAAGCATGCAAGTTGCAAGAATGTAAAGGGATGGGATTTGGAGTGTGCAAACGCAATTGGAGACACGAAGATTTTTTATCCGTGGTTCCGATAGGTGGTGCTATCGTACATCCACGTTGATGGAGACTTCAACCCACGAAGGGTAATGGTTGCGCGAGTCCACGGAGGGCTCCACACACGAAGGGTCCACGAAGAAGCAACCTTGTCTATCCCACCATGGCCGTTGCCCACGAAGGACTTGCCTCACTAGGGTAGATCTTCACAAAGTGGGCGATCTCCTTGCCCTTACAAACTCCTTGGTTCAACTCCACAACCTTGACAGAGGCTCCCAAGTGACACCTAACCAATCTAGGGACACCACTCTCCAAGAGGTAACAAATGGTGTGTTGATGATGAACTCCTTGCTCTTGTGCTTGAAATGATAGTCTCCCCAACACTCAACTCTCTCTCATAGGATAGGATTTGGTGGAAAGATGATTTGAGTGGAAAGCAACTTGGGGAAGGCTAGAGATCAACATTTATGTGGTTGGAATGGAATATCTTGACCTCAACACAAGTGTAGGTGGTTCTCTCTCAGAAAATGTATGTTGGAATTGTAGGCATGTTCTGATGGCTCTCTCCATGAATGAAGAGTGGGTGGAGGGGTATATATAGCATCCACACAAAATCTAACCGTTACACACAATTTACCAAACTCGGCGGGACCGAATCGCTTAACTCGGTCAGACCGATTTAGTTCATAATGTGACCATTACGATTTTTGGTGGGACAGACTTGATCAACTCGGTGGGACCGATGTGCTAGGGTTAGGGTAAAGCCTCATCTCGGTTGGACCGATTACACAAACTCGGGGGAACCGATTTTGGTAATAAGCCAAACAAAGAGTTGGCCAGGCAAACTCGGTGGGGCCGATTTCATATTTCGGTGAGACCAAAATTAATGTAATAGGCAATAGAGAGTTTGCTCGGTGAGACCGAGATCCTATTGGTGAGATTGAATTGATTACGGTTTCTGGCAGTGGCTTATGTCAAGTGAACTCGGTGGCGCCGGATAGATCAAATCGGTGGGGCCGAGTTTGAATTTTGGTTTGGGACATATTTGGATGTGAGAAAGTAGTTGAGGGTTGTGGAGCATATCACTAAGCACTTTGAGCAAGCAAGCCATTAAGCAACACCTCACCCCCTCTTAATAGTATTGGCTTTCCTAAGGACTCAATGCGATCTTGGATCACTAAAATAGAAATGCAGAGTCTTATGCTTTGAGCTTGAGCCAATCCTTTGTCCTCAGCATCTTGAAGTGGTTCCACATCCTCTAGTCCATGCCACTCCATTGTTGAACTTATCTGAAACATACTAGGTAGAAGCATTAGTCCAACAATAGATATGCTGACATTAATTACCAAAATCACCCAGGGAGCACTTGTGCTTTCACCGTGGTTCAACTTCCATGGACAAGCTGTCATGTCTGCTGACACATGTATAGCAAAACTAGAGTGTTTATATTTCAAGCACGTGAACAAGTATTATTCTACTACTTTGGATCTATTGCAACGCACGGGCCAGCACATTGGTAGTAGTAGTGTCTATCTCTATTTCTAGAGGCCTTCCCTCATTCATCCATTTCTCTCACAAGATAAACTACTCATACAAATACATCTTGATGTTCCACGGAACGCACGAGGATGTTTCCTTGGGGGTCTCTCTAGGGTGGCATGGCCGTAGTTGCAAGTTGATGCCCCTTGCGATGCCGACGTTGAGGGGCACTCGGATTTCCTCTGATGAGTAGGTAAGATGAGTTTGATCACGTAGTAAATGCATTCTAAACACTACTTCCATGTCCATTTCCTAATTCTCCCCCTTCCCACTATTTCACAGGTTAGGCTCGGTGCGAGTGGAGATTGTCTTGCATATGTACGGGAGGGTACCAACATCATTTTGCACAACATTTACAACGGTGACACCGTTCCCATAGAACCTTTTGTCCAACATTGGGATCAGCCATGCAACGGGCCACCGCATGAATCGGTACGATGGAACCACGGTGAGATTGAATAAGATAGCATGAACCTTGCACATGGCGGTCAAAGGTGGACCATGTTGTCTGCGGCCGATTTGTTGCCGTACGAGTACGAAGACGCTGTGCTCCTTTCTAACCGCATCTTCGGGGTGACAAACCAGGGGACTTGTTTCGTATGGGACACATCCTATGATATACTCCCTCTCTCCTAGTTTATTTGTTTTGAATCTTTTCATTTTATAAGTTTCAAATTCAAATTTAGAGCTCCCCATCACATATTGAGATTACAATGTCCATTAAATCGTTGCGTGCATGTATAGTAAAGAAACAAATCTCGAGTTTGGCACGAGTTCGTGCAGCGGTAGCACCAGCTTGGCGCAGGAGTTACATTTCCCTCTCAGGGCCCTCGGGACTGAGCTTCAGCGCCTTACTACACCTGCCTTTGAGTCAATAACATGTGGACCCGATATGTGGCTGGTCCAGATGTAATGCTCCCGAAGGCAGAGGGGAAGTGGGGCCGAGAGGGGTGAGCCGCAGGTCGGGGGATATGTGGTGTCATGGGTTCATGCGACGTCATGGGAATCGCGTGTGGTTGTGGTAGAAACTTGATGCTCGCCACATTTAAGGTGGCCCACATGTCATGCACACAAAGGTAGAGGGGCGGTGCGGCCGAGAGGGGTGAGGCACACGTCGTGGGACGTGGTGCCGTGGGTTGGAGCGGCGTCGTGGGAATCACGAGCGGTAGTGGATGAAATGTGATGGTCGTCGTAGTTGAACTTCCATGGACAAGTTGTCATGTCTACGGACACATGCATTGCATACCGATCACTGGAAGGAGTACTAGAGAAAGCTAGGCGGGTAAATAGTTCCTTATAGTCAAGCGGACCCACGCTACTACTCCCTCCATTCCAAATTACTCGTCGCAGAAATGGATGTATCTAGAACTAAAATACATCTAGATACATCCATACTTGTGACAAGTAATTCGGGATGGAGGGAGTACTTGTTCCAATGACATGCACACCATCGAAATAGTCCATCTATATCAATATACACCGAGAGGGAATAATTGTTTTTATACAAGAGAGGAAATAGTTCGTCCATCCATAATGCCCTGCTGCTGGTGCAACCTTATCTTCTTCTTCTTCTTCTTTGTATTATTCTTCTTCTTGTCCTCATTTTCTATGGGAGACAGCTTCGCAACAAGCTCTTTGGACCTTGTAGCTATCTCGAAACTCACACGGGCATCGGGGGTAGCATATTTTATCCACTCGTATGTCAAGGGATAATTCTCCCATCCAGACGACCATAATGCCACTGTCTCGTCACCCTTCTGAAGATTTGTATCGAGCACAAAATTTGCTACGTCGAATAGGGATGGTGTCTGTTTATCACAATCTTCTAAAGGAATTTTGATTCTAGTTTGTAGGTCAGCGATGCTTTTCAAATCAAGGTTGTACGGCTACAGCTTCTGTTTGTTCCCTTCGATGGCTGCCCCACAGAAGTATATGTCCTCCAGAGAGAAGAAATCGTGAAGCTTACTTAGTATGGAGGGTGCATGTATGATGTGGCACACCAAAACATCATCTTCGAGGCACAACTGAAGGGCGGCGGCGCGTTGGATCTTCCTAGTGGCATGCTCCGTGTACTCTGCGTCGAGACCGATGACCCTCGTCTCTACCTTTTCGAGGGAGTTGGATACATTGTTGATCCACTTCCGAACAACCCTTGGGTGGACGGTGACGGTGGCAACTATGCTCAACGAGCCTTCGACGAGGACATGTTGGACGCTAGAAACCTGTATTTCGATCTCTTTCGCCATTTGGAACCACTGGAATGGAGGGCTATGGTTTGGAGAATTAGGATTAGATGGCTAGTCTAAATGAAGTAGTAGATGATTATTTAAAGAGGTTGAAACAATGTGAATGCAGTGGGGTTTGGATGCAAATGAAGACGAAGGGGAGGTGAAGAAGCCGAGGAAAATCGGTTCCCGATGGAGAAGTAAATGGGAGAAGTGGCGTCCAAGCCGTTGATTAGACGACTAGGTAGACTAAACAAAAAGGCAATGCAGGTAGACTGAGGAGTCGTACCTGTTCGTGTACATGCCCATCCTTCCTGATAGGCGGGACCTATGCAAACAGATAAAAAATGTGGCGTAGCTGGTTCAGATGGATATTGGCGCGTGCATGGGAGACACAACATTCTCTGGTTAAGGAATACACGGTTATGCTCATCAAAAAAGAAAAGGCCCATCTTCGCGCTTCCACATGCACAAGAATTTGGTTCTGCTCACAATATGGATGATACCTGGAGGATGAAGTGAACAATTATGCTAGCACGGGAGACCTATTTCCTCTATAAAGTACTGGAGTACTCATGTTCCTACTACTAGTAGTAGTAGTACAACTATGGTACACTTGATGGTCAAAATACTATTCATCCGGTCCTCACAGTGAAGTGACAACACCCTACGCCTAACACTAGTCCAGGCGGCGTGTTCGGGTTACCAAAGTCAGCCTCACCCTATGCACTGTGCAGTCTGTCACTGCCGTTGTACAACACATTAGCATGCCTTGCCTTGTCTCCCTCCCCCCTCCCATAGCACCACTCCATCTCCATCTCCATCTCCATCTCCATCTCACGGTGCCCCCGTGTACCATCGCCTCGCTCGCATTGACAGCCTTCTCCCCCGTAAATCAAGCCCCCCAAAACCCCCACCTTCCAAACTCCACCATGGACGAACGCGAACCGCGCAGCATCCATATGAGCAGCGATTGGAGCAGTCTCCCCAGTGACATCCTTGACCTCTGTTGTTCGTGTATGGATATGTTGAGCGCCCTGTGGCTGGCCGCATGCTCGAGGGACATGCACACGTCCATCGTTGAAGCGAGGCCTAAGATTTTCAAGACACCCTGCTTGCTGCTATTTGGTCTCGCGAGATTGGCTCACCATGATATGGATGTGTACATGATGCCCCATGACTTCAATCCGATCTCCATTAGCCGAAACTTCTTTGCAGGTATGTAGTGGGTCGCCTTACATCATTTCCCTCGACTTCGATCCGATCACCATCGCCGAAAACTTCTTGGAAGGTATGTACTGGGTCGGCGTGAACTCCCACTGGATGGCTGCCTTCAGAGAAGGGGAAGACGGTAAAAAGTTGGTGTCGTGAACTTCTAGAGCTCCCATGAGATTATCCTTCGTCCATTGGATTATGTAGAGTTTTACCATCATGGTCCAAGTCATCTAGATTATCATGTCAGTTGGACGGACGTTGTTTTGTAGAAGATTGTAATCTACCAAGTGCCCACACGACATGCAAATTACACAGACTTCAAGCTAATTGCCTTGTTCGACTGCGGACTCGCCTATCTTTACGCCGGTGCCTTCTTTAGCTGGAGACAACTCAACTCACAGTGGATCATCGTCAAAGCTAAGACACACTTCTGTGATGCTATTGAACACAATGGCATCATCTACGCGATCGACAAAGTAGATGGCACCACGTATTGGTAGGACGGCGCGTGTAAGTTGTTTCCGTCTCATGTTAATGATGATTCCATGACACTGTTTGAACTTTCTGTGATGATTGGAATATCCTTGTTTGAGCAGAATTTGAGTAGAACTATGGCAATGTATTAGAGACGCCAGAAATCAGCTATATTTGGAATGAGTTAATTCGTGCGATTGTGACCATGTTATTACAGCCAATTTGTAACCCTGAATAATCAAATGGTTAGGAATATATGGATACTCTCCTTATTTTACAGTAATCTGTATACAACTACTAAATATGAGTGTGTATCAATGGCCATGTTAGTTTCCTCATTTTCATGATGTAGAAACATGCACCACACTATTGGTTCCATCTAACCATACATTAGGGAAGTAAATTTGCATATGGAGAACTCTATATTTGGAAGTAGTGAAATCTTGTAATGCTTACCATGTGTACATACCTATATTCGCCCTTCAGCAATGAATGTCTAGAATAATATCCTCACAAAAATTTTCCCACGGAACACAAGTATATAACAATGCATGGTCTATTAGTTACCTTGAAGAATTTGTTTGTGAGGACAGAACATGATTACATAACATGCATGACATGGTAGTTTCCTATGAAGAATCGATTGCGAGATAACATGAGTATAACCATGCATGGCACTTCTATATTTTTGAACCCAATATACATTTCCCTGTATTTTCCTCCCAGTTCCAACAGGGACATATCAATGTTGTTTCTTGCATTATCCTACTCATACTCTTAACAATGCTGATCTTACATTAACAATGCATGTCCTTTTTGATATGATGCAGTGTCCCTACAGTTACTGCCCTTTGTAATCACACCACCTTTGCCAAAAACAGGGAAGCACAATTGGTTCCTCGCTCGATCAGACGACAGCAAAAGACTGATGATCATTCGGACACATGAGCTGGAAAAGTTATTTTGCAAAAACCCCACTGTACACAAGCACCATGAAATACGTGAGTATCCAGACAGTGGCGGTTACGTCTATGAGCAGGATACCAGCTTGTTGGGGCCTTCATGATTTTTTAGTTGGAGGCAGGTAAACAGCCTTGGTTCACACTCTCTGTTTCTCAGACTCAATTATCCGATTAACCAAGAGATCAACGTTGGCAAGGACCTTGATGGCAGATAGGCTCTGCTTCCTATGGGAAACTTTGTCTACACGGCGAGCCCAAGGAGTTCGGGAGCAAACTCCCCCGATTGTCAATGATACAGCTTGCAGCCAAAAGAAGGTGAGAATGACAAGTCTCAAATACGATCGGCAGTGATGTGGTTCAAGCCTTCAGGTTGATAGGTAATTGGGCTATTGCGTCAAAGGGTTGAGTACTGGTGTCTCCAGATCATTGGTCGCTGAAGCGGTGCTGCAAATTATGATGGTGTTGGATCATCTCTTCGAATGACTTTGTTGTCTTTGCTGCTTGTTATGCATATTCCTTGTCATTCTTACATATTCCTTGTCATTTGGTCATCCTCGTCTATGTCACTCTTACAATGTAATAGTTGCCTCTGTTTAGAATGTCATTCTCGTCTGGATCACGAGAGTCTGAGCGCTATAGATGGGTGTGTTTTGGTTGTCTAGCAAGACTTCTTATGAACTATCATGTCTTGCTATTTATGTCAGTAGTAGTCACTAGTCGGTGTTTAAATGTTGTATATATCATTGTTTGAAACGGCTTATTGTCTCGAACTACTGGTGGGATAAATGAGGGCATCAGCATTATCCAGTGTTCAGAGTGTATCTCCTTTTTTTTCAAGTTATATAATTTGAGCTCAGTGTCTTTTCGATGATGTACACTTGTTTTGGCCAGTGAGGTGTCGTTGAATATGGGTCGAGTAGTAACGCAATGCCAAATAGGTCAATTATGAATCTCAGGCCAGGCTCTCAAAAGATCCTAAAAAAGGCCGGGCTCTCCAAAAAAGAAAGAATAAGGACTCTTAGGCCGACATGTGGGTGCCACCGGTGTTTTCATGCGCTTGCACACCGAGAGCATATTGGCGCGTGTTCGAAATTCATGCTACCTTTTCATCCCCAATCTCCCACCCCTCCCCACCTCTGGAATCTCGATTCCTACTCCAGTTCCCCCAAATCCCCCTCCTGTACTCCTTGTACTCAAGCGCACTATCATGTCGCCGGTAAACGCGGATCTTCGAGCCGGAGATCCTGAGGTCTGTCCTGCCTTCGGTCGATGCGTGCTATCGCTCAACAGTTGCATGGAGGCGCTTGACGACCAGTTTGCCGGCAAAGTGCTGATGGTAACCATCAACGGCGACCGGCCTCCCGTCTCGCCGGACGACCTTGTCAAAGCTCTTGGCATGGAGCACGACATCCAAATAAGTGACTTGCTCGTCGAAGTCTGTCTGCCACCGGCTGATTTCTTCGTCACGTTCCGGACAACTTTCGGCTGTAGTCATGTGTTCGAATCTTCTCGGCGTTTGTTCTGCGATGGCGCGCTGGTGAGCTTTGATCGGTGGCACTCAGGATGGGGCTCGGTGCCCTCTGAGTTTGAGTTTTTAACAAAGCTTACCTTCCACGGCATGCCTCGACGTGCTTGGAACAGCGAGTCCATGAATGAACTTATGAACGACCTTGGAGGTGAGATCCTAAGTATGTTTGTTCCTCCAGACAGTTGGGCTATGACGGTTATGGCATGGATGAAGAAGCCGTCCACCATACCGAAGGTGATTGGTGTTGAGATACCGGTGCAGGAACCGGGGTTGTACTATTCATCGCCACCAAGGCCGTCGTGGACCATGTTAGGGATGTACCTGTATCGAGTGTTCGTGCGTGTCGAAGAAGTGGTCAATCCATCAATCGAAGTCCCGCCGCTGCTGCTGGTGCCAGGGTCTGTCGATGACGTCCATTATAGTAGTCAATGTCAGACTTTCCCCGTGTTGCTCGGAACGATGGATGGCACAGGACCTACTCCATCGCGCGGCCGAGACCACTGCTTCTTTGGGAGAAGAGGCAGGGCTGGCTGCCGGGATGTGCTCTAATTTGAGGTAACAACTGAATCTTGTCAGATACTGGTTAAATCTGAGCTATGGGTGTGAAGCACTGATGTGCCAGTACATTTGATTGTGACCTGTTCTAATTTTGTACCTAAACGTTTTTTAGAAAGGCTTGTACGTCAACTTAATGTGCTAGCAGAACTTATTGTGTTGTCTGTCTGTTTTGTTTGCACAACATTCAAGATATTTCCCCGTCATTGATAAAGACGATGAACCGTTATGTACGAGTTCGTTGGTTTCAACATAGCCCTACCCGTAGCGATCTACTGCTTCCATCCTGATTGTGCCGCTTGTGTGAAATTTTTGTATGCAAGTTAAGTGTGCTATGATGTTCGATATGATTGTGTAAACTATATAAGTTTTTACTAAGCATCAGCAATGCATATGGCTGAAAGATGTATTTACGAGCATCGACCGATGGGTCTCTCTCTCCCTCTCTCTTTCACACACACTCACATACGCACAAGTGGGACCCGTTGAATTATTTCTTTGGTCGTGACAGCTTTTAATTAGGTTCCACTGTAATCTAAATTTTTTCTTAAGTAATTAATTGAGCTCAGTGACTTTAAAAAGTTGTACAGAAGCCTTGTTTTGGCCATTCCGGCGTCGCTGAATGTAGGCTGAGCAGCCATGTCAGGTTGTACTGTACTACATAGGCCTTTTTTTCAACATCAGCAATGCAACTAGGCCGACAGTTGTACACAATATCCGGGTCAACTTCTCCGCCCCGCCGGGCTGCAAACTTTCCTAGGAGGTATGCATTAGGCTTAACAAGAAAATGGACTTTAAGAAATAATAAATGGGATGTAATTATAATAACTGGGCAGTAACTATAAAAATGCACCAAACGCGTAATTAGTTTAAAGAATATATTATTTTTGGAATTTGAAAATTTTAATTTCATTACTTGTTGCGTGCGCAATATTTTGTTGGATTTTAACGTAATACAACTTTATTTTGAAATTATATTTAATCTGACTAGAAATTTCAGATAAAATTATTTCGGATCCCATAAAAATGTGGGAAATTTTTTTGAATTATGTTTTGAGCGGTTGGTTGAAATTATTATTCTTTTTCAGGAATGGTTGAAATTATTAATCGTTGTCCTAGCTAGAAAATGGGTTGTATTTTTAACAAACTGTAAATGGGTTGTAGTAAATTCCATTAGAATTAAAAAATGGGCTGTACATTCTTACAAATCCCAAATGGGCTATATGTTCTCTGCCACACATTTGTGGGCCTTCTAAGTTGATGTGTCCCCTAAAAGAACTAAGTTGACACGTATGCAAGGCTTTGTCAACAACACACGGTTCTGGTAGCTGTGGCCGCTGGATGTCCATCCAATGGATGTCGTGCTTCTTCTTCAATATCGCATATTCTTGCTTCAGCTGCCCAAAAAATGATTCCTCCCCCTGACATCTGGGGCACACCGTTTCGAAGGCTGACCTGTGGGCCTACTAAGTTGACGTGTACCAAGGGCTTTGTCAACGTAGTCAATATAAACGATTCTAGCTACAGTGACCATACGATGTCCATCCAACGGCCGTAGTGCTTCTTCAACCTCTTGTCTTCTTGCTCCTATCGCCCAAAGCAGCGCCAGTCGTGCCGCATGCTCCTGCGTCCCGTGGCTGGCTGTGATGCCGCAGAGGCCTCACCACCCCTACTAATCCCACCGCTGGCCAGGCCATCCCTCTACTCACCCACACCCCCTGTTATTCTGTGGTGACGGCAGCATTACACCGCAGCGAACCAGTGAACCCTCATACTCCTCTACGCGTAGGCATCCACTGTCGCGTCTTCCCCGGCTCCGCACCATCCCCTTCCTAGGCCTCGCCGTCGTCCACCGCCTTGGTGTTCTCGGCACGGCGTGGTCAAGGAACGGCTTCCATCGGACGTGGACTATACGTGGAGCGGCTGACAGCTGGGTCCACGGCTGCAGCAAGGAAGTGCCTCCTTATTACGCGGAAAATAATGATTCCTCCACCTGATAGCAGGGACCCACCGGGCGGGTAACCGTATTTCGTGAAAAAAAACATTTCCCCCTGACTACTGGGACCTACCAGCTACATCTTTGCACGCAAGGAAGTGCGTCCGGGCAAAAAAAACGATTCACCCCCTTGACTGCTGGGACCCACCAGCTACATCTTCGTACGCAAGGAAGTGCCTAACAGTCGGGACCCACCTGGTCGAAGCGTACGTAGCATTATCAATCTGGTCGCGAACATGTACGTACATACTGGTCGATGTAGAGGCGCGCACGTGTCGTAGTAGAGGCGCGCACGTAGCATGTACACGTACGTACATCGGCCAGTGTGCAAGAAAGAAAATATGGCCACGTACGTACATACGGGTGGGGTCTCGAACGCCTACTCGCGCATACGTACGGTCAGGGCTCGTGTACATGGATGGGTCCGAAAGGAGAAACAGCATTGTCGTCACCCGCCAAAAAAACAATAGTGTCGTCGTCGTGTTCATGGGGAGGCAACGAAATGCGTCGTGTTCAATGGGAGGCAATGGAACGCGTGGGAGCCAACCGGCTTGGAGGGAACAGCCGATGGATACGAGGCCTGTCGTATCGCAGAACGGAGGAAACAGCCTTGTGTTTGACTGGCCACGTTCGAAACGGGATCCTGTTCATCAGGAGGGGTCTGCCGTACCGCAAAACGGAGGAAGCGGACTTGTGTTGGACCTCCTACGGTCGAAACGGGGTCCTGTTGATCGGGAGGGGTGGGGCGTACCGCAAAACGGAGGAAACAGGCTTGTGTTGGAGCGCTACGGTCGAAACGGGGGTCCTGTTCATCATGAGAGGTGTGGCGTACCGCAAAACGGGACTCCACGGGATACTGCTCATCTCCACCATCGACCCCCTCCAACCTCCACGGGCTACTGTTCATCCACCGTCGACCTCCTCCAGCCTCCACCTCCGACTGTTCATCCACGGGCTCCTGTTCATCTAGCCTTCACCGCGCGCTACTCCACCGACTAGTGTTCAACCAGCCCTCTCCATGGGCTCCTGTTCAACCACTCCTCCACGGGCTACTGTTCATCCAGCCCTCCACGGGGTGGTCCTGTTCATCCAGCCCTCCACGAGGTCCTGTTCATCCAGCCCCAACCGGCTCGATCGATCGGGGTCCTGTTCATCCAGAGGCAACACCACGGGGTCCTGTTTATCCACCCCCACCGGGAACTATTCAACCAAGCCCTCCAACAACGCTCACTGTTCATCCAGAGGCAGCATCGATCGGCTTCAGTTAGCAGCAGTAGCGAAGGAATCGCTCGATCGGGTCCAGTTAACTACCATCGATTGATCACTCGGGTTCAGTAATGTGTAGCCTGCAGTGCAATCGCTAGGGTTCAGTTAGAGCCCAATGCCTCGCTCGGGTTTAGTTAGAGCCCAACACCTCGCACCCACTCGCGTTTGTGTACGAGAGAAACGTGCATCACTCGGCCCCGACCACCCACCGTAACCGGGAACACCCCGATATTTTCCTCGCTCTCGCTTCTACCATGATTTTTTCCGTCATGGACGGCCCAAAGAATGTCATGCAGCCGCGTCTCTGGCCCGCCCATGACAAAAAACCCAGTTTCTGTCATGATTTTTTGTCATAGAAGTAGGAACCCACCACATCTATGATGATACCGGGTTTTGTCACAATTATCGTCATAGAAGTGTCATAAGTATGACATAAAGTTTTTTCGTTCGGCCCAAAATGTCACGGATGTGTCTTTTTTGTAGTGGTGGCTGCTGATCTATCTAATTTAATAGGTATCACTACCTTTTCTAAATACCTACTTTCTACTCCTTGAGGATCTGCACTCACCCTCTTCCTTTTGGACTTCTATTATGAAAGAACAACATTTGACTAGAAAAACATAGTATGATGACACATGGTAGGTATAGAAAATGGATAGGTCAGCATATACTCATATATGATGCTTAAACTAAGCATATGGTGGTGTAACAAAGTAAATGTAATGCAAGAGGTCATCTGCAAAAATATGTGCGACCAATACAACCTTGCCAAGTTAGAGCAAGCACCTTGATGGGTGAATAAGATAGGCCCTCCTCCACCATGCCAAGTTTGTTAGCCAGTGGATTGTTCCACAATATTCCTCTCGTGCGCTCATTCTTATATTCATTTTGATCATGTTCAATACCTCACATGCATGTAAACATAAAGACAAGTGAGATTATCTTTGTAATTCAGAAGTGATTCTAATCCAATACTGCCTCCTTGTAAAACCCTTTGTGCTATCTCTGCAATTCTTCTGAGAGATTCCATGCATGCTGTAATTTAGTGTGTGCATTAGTATAAGGTGGCATGTACTCAAAATATGAGAGCTCCAGAAGTGATGATACTTCACAGATGACAGCTTCAACATATAGTAAAGAAGAACAAGTCACCCTGACCTGACAGATACAAAATATACTAACGGAGAACAACTCGACCTGACCAGTCAACCACAAATGTCTCTGCTACTCTTCCCAACAAGGAACATACTCATTAAAGAAGAGAAGAGGATCATGTTAAAGAAGAGGAGAAGAGCAAGCAGATTGAAGATATTACAAGTCTTTCTATACAATGTCGGTTGCCCACCCATGATGAACCAGAGCGCACAGAGAAATAATATTCCTTCTGGTCTCTCCATATGTGGCTCACATGCATTTCAAAACAAAAGTAGGAACATTTAGCTGACCAATTAAACATGTCTCAGTTTTACTAATATCAGAATAATATCATATTCGAATTTTTACAACTAAACTTGTTTAGCTCGATGGGTGGAGCGGTGCTATTACGACACGAACCACGTAGGCTAATCGTGGTCATCATAAGATGGGGAAACCGTAAGCATGATGAGTATAGTGTTGACCATGGTAGTGGGATGGCAGATCTGAAGCTGCAAACCACGCAAAGGGTAGTTAGCAACCGATATTTTCTTTGAAATAACAACTAACGACGCGTTTGGTTCGGCGACAAAGGTGCAACTTCCGATTACATTGATTTTCAAACCCGTAGCCACCGTTTGTTTCGCACACGACGTAGTCCGAAACAACGGTTCCTGATACACCGCTTCAGAGAATCTAAACCGCCGAAGCGGAGAGGATTAGAAAAACGCGGGCCTCGGACGCAACAACCAAACAAAGAGTATATTGCGTAAAATTTATCGGAAGCAGCACTTCCTATTACGGCAAACCTAATGCGTTACCTGGGCCGAACCAAACGCGTCGTAAGATTTGGTATGGACAAGAAAGTACAGTCAACAAGTGACAAAGAAATGCAATTCTACCGTCTCTCTATATGTTGCGACATGCATTTGGAAACTTAAGTGGGACCTTTACCTAACCAATTAAATGTGTCTGTTAACCAATACCAGTATCATATCACAATCATATTTGAACAACTAAGCTTTGGAATTATGAGTGCTTGTTGTTTAGCTTAAAGGGTGGAGTACTTTTATTACGACATCTAGAATCATTGAAAACATCCATATGAAGCGACCCAATAGACATGTCGACTAGAAATGTCCGTGCTCCACTTCCCGACACGGAACATACTATACTACTCCCTCTTTTCTTAAATATAAGTCTCTTAGAGATTTGAATGTGGACTACATACGGAGTAAAATGAGTGAATGTACATTATAAAATATGTCTATATACATCCATATGTAGTTTTTATTGGAATATCTAAAAAGACTTATGTTTTACCGAAAAAGGCTTTCGCCTCGCTTTGTAAATAAAGCAACGATGAAACGATGAACAACACCAGGGACAAACGCACGCCACCACAACACATGAACGCACCCAAGGCAGTTTAGAACGGAGGAAGTAATATACTTATTAAGAAGAACAGAAGAGGAACATGATAACAAATAGCAAGTAAATTTCTCTACTTTTTTATCTCCTCTTATACTCTTATCTCTACTCTTATAAAAAATAGAGTTGGTGATGATGGTGTGCCTGACATCCTGCAATAAGTTGTCTGACTTATATCTAACGAATAGGAAGGAAACTATGGCAATTTTGCAAAAAGATACCCACACCCCTTTCCACATTTGCAAATAAGGCCTTCCCTCCTTCATCCTTTTCTCCCACAAGATAAACTACTCATACAAATGCATCTTGATGTTCCGTGCAATGCACGAGCATCTTGCTAGCTAGCCCACTCATGATGAATCAGAGCACACAAAGAAATGCATATCCCAGTTGTCTCTCTATATGTGGCGCACATGCTTTTCGAAACGAATATAGGAACATTAGCTGACCAATTAAACATTGTTTGTTTAAGTAATATGAGCATCATATCAGATTCGTATTTCAACAACTTAGCTTTGGGATTATCAGTGGCATGTTGTTTCGCTTGATGGGTTGAGGTCTTGAGGAGCAGTGCTAGCATGACACGAAGCACCAACGATGATGGTAGTGAATATAAAGGGGAACCCATATGCTTTACATGTATAGTGACCATGCCATGGCGGATCTGAAGGTGCAAACAGGACAAAGGCTACTTTGCAACCAATGTTTGCTTTCAACTAGCCACTACGATTTGTTATGGACAAGAAAAGTACAGTAAACAAGTTACGATCTATTTACCGGGTGAGATCAATAACTTAAGCAGATATGAAAGAGTACCACCTCTCTTGCGACACTGTGTAGGCCCCTGCTGATACGTTGAGGGTGCTAAGGGTGCGATGGTTGTCGGCGGCACGGAAGAATACTTTAAACGGTAGACGACCGGATCGGGGGATAAGCCATGCTGCCATGGACGAGGCGGTCCTAGGAGCGGCAATGACAAGGTGGACGACGACGCCGATGAAGCAAAAGGATGCGATGAAAGAATCCTGGTCTAGCGGCATGGATGAGAGATGTCCATCTCTTGTAGTGGACGGCAGGGTAGGGGCGGCGGCTCGGCAAGGTGGAGGATGGGGTGGCAGACGGAGGAGGCTAGCCGGAGTGGAGAGGTTGTTGTGGCGTCGATGGTGTATGAATGGGGAAATGGAGGGGAAGGGGGATCTCAAGATTTGGGACACGCTTGTATGAAATGTGGGAAAGTAACGAACTTATCCCCCATTTAAAATTTCGGACATCTCGTCGGTTGGTGATAGGACGGTAATCTCGCATCTCCCCAATATTTGCCGCTAGCGATTTAGGGTGAGGAAAGGTGTTTTGCCGCCCACGGTTGGCGCCCACGGTGTATGAACGGGGCTGACAGTTCAGGCGGTTGTGTCATGTCTGAGGGAAGTTACACATCTGCCCCTATTCAAAATATTGGCCTACGTCGATTTTGAACGACGAGAGTTTGTTTTGCTTCCCACCATGTATGAATGCGGAAATGGAGGGAGAGACACTGGTGTTTTGGACGAGCTTGAATCAAATGTGCTTTGCCACCTACGTTCGGCGCCCACCGTGTGTGAATGGGCTCGGAGGCAGTCGTGTCACGTCTGATTAAAGTTACTAGTCTATCCCTATCGACAGCAGTGGAAATTGAGTCAATTAGGATGTGAAGTGTCAGGGGTAGACAGTAATTTCCATCTCGCAAACGCTTGGTTCGGGCAACCGGCAAATGATAGTGGGTGTTTTGATGCTTCGTTCAAAATTTGGGAGAATTATCATTCACGTTTACCCCGGGCCCTGGCAACTAAATTCAAACCCAATTTTTATTTGATTACGCATATCCATACATAATTCTATGTTTTGTTATTTATTTCTTCAAAACCACAACAAATATTTATTCCGCCTTTATATATGAATATGATTTAGAAATGTCGTGATCTTCGAATTCAGTAGGTTGGATACACTTTGAGTCAAACAGTTATTTCATCCGATACAATATGCTCACATGAAAAACAGTTCACCTTATGACAATCATACAAGTACTGAGGATTACCTCGCCTAAAAAATTTAGATCATTACAACACATGGACAACATAGGGGGTCTTACAACATAATCGATTCAAAGACATGACACAACATGCAAGTATAGTAATCTAATGACAATTTGAACTGGCATCAAAAGAAGAACTAGGATTAGCCTGGGCTTTAGATAACAGAAGCAGTAGGACCTCCTCCGTCTTTAAATCCAACATTCTTACTTCCTTCCATTCTTGGGTTGCTTGCATAATGCATGCAACTAATTGCATAATTTCTAGCCCCATTATCAAGATTACCTCATTCATGGCAGCCACACCATCTTTTTCTACCTCTAGTAGGCCTCAAGAACAATAATATCTATGCTCAGACTGCTCTCCGGCGGTGTTGCCTCTGAACTGCTACCATCTGGTAACATGGATGGCACACTACTTCCACAAGTATATTCTGGGGTTGTACATTGTGTCCTAGTGTGAGCGGCATCCTGAAAGGTTTCTTCTGGACATAAGTAAGAGATAGTTATCGCATGATCCAAGCAGTAAGCTTACATGGTAAACGACATACGAATTATTGCCGAGCATGGCAACCTATATTTAAATGGTTCGAAGCAGCATCGGCCGAAAAGAAATTAAAATGGTAAAATGAAACTAGGGATGTAAGTGGCAAATAAACGACATCTGCCAGTCCCATCTAGTTAGTTTTTGCTAGCTTGCTAGTTCATTTTCCTCAAAAAACAAAAACTCTATCGAACTATCATACCATTAGTGGACTTTAATTGGGATTAAACGGGACCCAGTTGACATCCCTAGTTGAAAGGCAGTGTACCACCGCTATATTTAAGTTGCCAAGGCATCTAAGCAGTTGAAATACTCTGAGAAAGCACTTAACAGTGTGGCCTCATATAAACTACGAAGACAGTCTTGTGATGAAGTTCATACGAAAAGTTAAGGAGTCAAATGAACTGGGCATGCATTTCTTTACCATAGTACATTAGGCACTGCTGACATATTGGCCACCTCAGGTATAGCCTAACATGTAACAAGCAAGCATTCAAATCAAGTAATACAGCAAAGCAGACAACTGAACTATTTGTAATTCTGTAGGATTACAGGTTGAGGGAACAAGCCAAGAAAGCAGCCCACATGCATTACATTTCACATGTACTAAAGCACACTGGCTTACCATATGTTGCTGTGAAGCCTCGCTGCTATTGCAATGTTCTTCGAATATATCGTCACCTTCCCGTGGTTGCAAATCTAGTTGTTTTAGTTTATTCCTCACCCTCTATTTAAGTAAAATTAAATTTAATCACATGCACTGGTTCGAATTGATCATCAATGGTTCATCTAAACTAATGAAAGAAGGGTGTGTGCTTACACGACAATATATGTGCTTCACTCTTTTTTATGCTTGTTCGAGGTTCCAGCCCCAAAAGAACAAATATTTTGCTTGATGGGGTTGGCAACTCCATAATTAATAGAAGCATCAAATTAGTCATGCAACTTGGGAAGATCAAGAACGCACAAAAAAGTAGTGAACAGAGGCTCGGAGTAGTGATGTAATAGCTAGCATCAGAAAATGTAGGGTAAAACGAACAAAAAGCAGTGGAACCACATGCTAGTTTGCTGATGTGTAATTAAGCATACAGAACATGAAGCAATCTCATGGAACCAACAGGTGGCATAAGAACAATACCATTATCATAAATATAGCATGCAAGAAGTAAAATAGTAGGTAGTGATATCTAGGAAGTACAATAATACTTAGGACAAAATAAAAGCATTGCAACTATATGTGCACTAGTTTGTAATTTAGCACATGTAACATGTTCACTGCCAGAAGTACTAGAGCTATAAATGTATGAAATCTCAACAAAAGAAACTAAGTGGGTGTGCATCCAACTTGCTTGCTCATGAAGACCTAGGGCATTTCGAGGAAGCCCATTGTTGGAATATACAAGCCAAGTTCTATAATGAAAATTCCCACTAGTATATGAAAGTGACAAAATAAGAGACTCTCTATCATGAAGATCATGGTGCTACTTTGAAGCACAAGTGTGGAAAAAGGATAGTAACATTGTCCCTTCTCTCTTTTTCTCTCATTTTTTGGGGCCTTCTATTTTTTTGGCCTTTCTCTCTTTTTTTTATTTCCTCACATGGGACAATGCTCTAATAATGATGATCATCACACTTCTGTTTGTTTACAACTCAAGGATTACAACTCGATACTTAGAACAAAATATGACTCTATATGAATGCCTCCGATGGTGTACCGGGATGTGCAATGATTCAAGAGTGACATGTATAAAAAATTATGAATTGTGGCTTTGCCACAAATACGATGTCAACTACATGACATGCAAGGCAATATGACAATGATGAATCATGTCATAATAAACAGAATGGTGGAAAGTTGCATGGCAATATATCTCTGAATGGCTATGGAAATGCCATAATAGGTAGGTATGGTGGCTGTTTTGAGGAAGATATAAGGAGGCTTATGTGTGATGGAGCGTATTATATCACGCGGTTTGGATGCACCGGCGAAGTTTGCACCAACTCTCGAGGTGAGAAAAGGGCAATGTACGGTATCGAAGAGCCCTGCAATGATGGAAGGGTGAGAGTGCGTATAATCCATGGACTCAACATTAGTCATAAAGAACTCACATACTTATTGCAAAAATCTACAAGTCATCAAAAGGAAGCACTACGCGCATGCTCCTATGGGGATAGATTGGTAGGAAAAGACCATCGCTCGTCCCCGACCGCCACTCATAAGGAGGACAATCAAAGAAACACCTCATGCTTCAAATTTGTTACACAACGGTTACCATATGTGCATGCTACAGGACTTGCAAACCTCAACACAAGTATTTCTCAAATTCACAAATACTCAACTAGCATGACTCTAATATCACCATCTTCATATCTCAAAACAATCACCAAGTATCAAACCTCTCATAGTATTCAATGCACTCTATATGAAATTTTTATTATACCCATCTTGGATGCCTATCATATTAGGACTAATTTCATAACCAAATAAAATTACCATGTTTTTCTAAAGGACACTCAAAATAATATAAGTGAAGCATGAGAGATCAATAATTTCTGTAAAATAAAACCACCGCCATGCTAAAAAAAGATATAAGTGAAGCACTAGAGCAAACGACAAACTACTTCGAAAGATATAACTAAAGATCAATGAGTACTTTAATAATTATGTAACTATGTGAAGACTCTCTAAAATTTAAGAATTTCAGATCTTGGGATATTATTCAAACAGCAAGCAAAACAAAACGAAATAAAATGACGCTCCAAGCAAAACACATATCATGTGGTGAATAAAATATAGCACCAAGTAAAGTTACCGATGAACGAAGACAAAAGAGGGGACGCCATCCGGGGCATCCCCAAGCTTAGGCTCTTACCACTCCTTATTCCATTGTCCATAGAATCTTTACCCAAAACTTGAAAACTTCACAAAACAAAACTCAATAGAAAACTTATAAGCTCCGTTAGTCCAAGAAAATAAATCACCACTTAGGGTATTGTTGTGAACTCATTCTGAATTCATATTGGTGTAGTATCTACTGTATTCCAATTTCTCTATGGTTCATGCCCTCCGATACTACTCATAGATTCATCAAAATAAGCAAACAACACATAGAAAACAGAATCTGTCGAAAACAGAACAGTCTATAGAAATCTGGAGGTTTCGAGTACTTCTGTAACTCCAAAAATTCTGAAAAATTATACGACCAGGACAATTTGTATATGGATCTACTGCAACTAGAATTGGTATTTTATCGCTCGCCGGTAAAAATGAAAATTATCTTCGTGAGCGCATACTTTCTTTTTTTATCAGTAAGATCAAACAACTATCACCCAAGAAGATCCTAAAGGCTTTACTTGGCACTTTATTGAAACAAAAGCTATAAAACATGATTACTTCAGTAGCTTAATCATGAGGACACACAAAAACAGTAGGGGTAAATGGTGGGTTGTCTCCCAACAAGCGCTATCATTTAACGCCCCTAGCTAGGCATGACGATTTCGATGATGCTCACATAAAAGATAAGAAATGAAACATAAAGAGAGCATCATGAAGAATATGACTAGCACATTTAAGTCTAACCCACTTCCTATGCATAAGGAGTTTGTGAGCAAACAATTTATGGGAAGAAGAATCAACTAGCATAGGAAAGCAAAACAAGCATAACTTCAAGATTTTAAGCACATAGAGAGGAAACTTGATATTATTGCAATCCTACAAGCATATATTGCTCCCTCACAATAATTTTCAGTAGCATCATGAATGAATTCAACAATATAACTATCACATAAAGCATTCTTTTCAGGAGCGACAAGCATATAATTTTTATTACTCTCCACATAAGCAAAAATTTTCTCATTCGCAATAGTGGGAGTATCATAAGAAACTCGAATACTATAAATTGTTTCCACATTAAAAGAGTAATGTTCAGAAAAATGGTAATCATAATCATGACAAGTTTTGTAAATATAATCATCACTACTTTTTATAACATAAGTATCATCACAATAATCATCATAAGTAGCAACTTTGTTCTCATCATAATCAATTGAAACCTCTTCCAAGATAGTGGAATCATTACTAAATAAAGTCATGACCTCTCCAAATCCACTTTTATAATTATCACAACAAGATTCAACATCCTCAAAAATAGTGGGATCATTACTTCCTAAAGTTTACACTCTTCCAAACACACTTTTATCAATATAATCGTCATAACTAGGAGCCATGCTATCATCATAATAAATTTGCTCATCAAAACTTGGGAGACTTAAAATATCATCTTCATTAAACATAGCATCCCCAAGCTTGGGACAAACATTAATTGCAGCAAATAAATTCTCAAACATGTCATTCTCATCAAACATAACATCCCCAAGCTTGGTCCTTTTCATATCATAAGCATAATCACTCTCATCATTAATAGTATGGATAGCACCAATAGTATATCAATTATCATCATCACAATGAGTAATAGGAGCAACATCATTTGGGAGGGATACGTTTTTACCTTTGCTTCTCCATCTTTTCTTCTTCTTCTTAACATTATGTGTGGGTTTAATCCTCCTTTTGGAGCTCCTTATTAATGAGATTGGTTGAACAGAAGGCTCCTCCTCGTTACCTGATTCATCATAAGAAATAATAGGAGGATATTGGGAAGTGTCTTCCCTTTCATTAGTATTCTGTTCATCTTCTATTTGTTTTCTTGTCTTTATGTAATTGGCAATATAAGGATTTTCAATGCAATTCACCGCACAATACCGATCAAAATCAAGAACTTTATCAATGGAAAATTCTGGCATATCCTTAGTTATACGTTTCATTTCTTCATAACCCACAAGCAAACTAAGTTCATTATGATGAAATCAAGTCATCACAATTGTTGGACACGATTCGATCATGAAACAGTTGCATTGGATATTTAAATGACCACGTTCATTGCAAAGTTCACAAGGATGGCTAAGAAAATTTAAATTTTCAGCACAAACATCTAGCCTTTCTTGCAACCATTTAGTTTCTAAATACTTATGCCTCTTGCAAAATCTATCTTCCCTATTTGGTGTGTACTTGCAAAATCTATGCACTCCACAAAAATTGACATGCTTATAAGAGACATTTTCATCATGACTAGTGCAATCATCATTAGTACTATGGATATTCAAAGAGTTCCTACTAATAGCATTGCAATCATGCTCATCATTCGAAGATTTAGTGCCAAAAAATTTAATGCATTCTTCTTCTAGCATTTTGGCACAATTATCGGAATCCTTATTTTCACGAAAGATATTAAAAATATGAAGCATATGAGGCACCCTCAATTCCATTTTTGGTAGTTTTCTTTTATAGACTAATAAAAAAAACTAAAAGATTCGATTGTAAGATCTAAAGATATACCTTCAAGCACTAACCTCTCCGGCAACGGCGCCAGACAAGAGCTTGATGTCTACTACACAACCTTCTTATTGTAGACATTGTTGGGCCTCCAAGTGCAGAGGTTTGTAGGACAATAGCAAATTTCCCTCAAGTGGATGACCTAAGGTTTATCAATCTGTGGGAGGTGTAGGATGAAGATGGTCTCTCTCGAACAACCCTGCAACCAAATAGCAAAGAGTCTCTTGTGTCCAACACAACCAATACAATGGTAAATTGTATGGGTGCACGAGTTCGGCGAAGAGATGGTGATACAAGTGCAATATGGATGGTAGATATAGGTTTTTGTAATTTGAAAATATAAAAACAACAAGGTAACTAATGATAAAAGTGAGCGAAAACGGTATTGCAATGCGTTGAAACAAGGCGCAGGGTTCATACTTTCACTAGTGCAAGTTCTCTCAACAATAATAACATAATTGGATCCTGTAACTATCCCTCAACATGCAACAAGGAGTCACTCCAAAGTCACTAATAGCGGAGAACAAACGAAGATATTATTGTAGGGTACGAAACACTTCAAAGTTATCCTTTCTGATCGATCTATGCAAGAGTTCGTAGTAAAATAACACGAAGCTATTCTTTCCATTGATCTATCCTAGAGTTCGTACTATAATAACACCTTAAGACACGAATCAACCAAAACCATAATGTCACCTAGATACTCCAATGTCACCTCAAGTATCCGTGGGTATGATTATACGATATGCATCACACAATCTCAGATTCATCTATTCAACCAACACAAAGAACTTCAAAGAGTGCTCCAAAGTTTCTACCACAGAGTCAAGACGAAAACGTGTGCCAACCCCTATGCATAAGTTCAAAAGGTCACATAACTCGTAAGTTGATCACGAAAATGTACATCAAGTGGATCACGTGAATATCCAATTGTCACCATAGATAAGCACATGCAAGACATACATCAAGTGTTCTCAAATCCTTAAAGACTCAATCCGATAAGATAACTTCAAAGGGAAAACTCAATCCATTAGAAGAGAGCAGAGGGGGAGAAACATCATAAGATCCAACTATAGTAGCAAAGCTCACGATACATCAAAATCGTGCCAAATCAAGAATACGAGAAAGAGAGATCAAACACATAGCTACTGGTACATACCCTCAGCCCCGAGGGTGGACTACTCCCTCCTCATCATGGAGAGTGCCGGGATGATGAAGATGGCCACTGGTGAGGGATCCCCCCTATGGCAGGGTGCCGGAACAGGGTCCTGATTGGTTTTTGGTGGCTACAGAGGCTTGCGGCGGCGGAACTCCCAATATAAGAGGCGTTGGCATCGGGAACAAGTCAGGGGGTCCACGAGGGGGGTAGGGTGCGCCCCCCACCCTTGTGGTGGCCTCGGGACTCTTCTGGTCCATCTCCGATGCTCCGTGGGCTTCTTCTAGTCCAAAAATGATCTCCGTAAATTTTCATGTCAATCGGACTCCATTTGATATTCCTTTTATGTGATACTCAAAAACAAGGAAAAACAGAAACTGGCACTGGGCTCTAGGTTAATAGGTTAGTCCCAAAAATCTGATAAAATAGCATATAAATGCATATAAAACATCCTACATGGATAATATAATATCATGGAACAGTCAAAAATTTAGATACGTTGGAGACGTATCAAACTCCAGGGCATTCAAAAGTGGCACGTGGACGTGTCGCAAGATACAGTCGTCGTGCGGCATGCACGCGATGTGGCACAAGACCGGCAATACCTTGCGGGTGATAGTCAACGGTTGGCAGACAAGCAGCAAAAAGGTTATGGTGCTGCACACCAGCAAGAACTTCGACCAGCAGAGGACCAACTGGGTTGTGCACCTGTACCACCTCGGGGACCTGGAGCAAGGGAAGGAGCGGGAGCTGGTCCTCTACAAGATTTTTTGCCAGATGAACACTAGGGCTATCACCCCCAATATGTGATCCTATCCGAGAGGAACTCGAAGGTCCCACCAAGGATAGAACCGCATATTGAAATGCTTTTGCAAGGTGGATATCATTACATCATACCATTACCTAATGGATGGGGATACATACAAAGGGCATAGAAATGCCACAAGATTACATCAAACATCATACATGAGAACAAATTCCGACTGCGGATGCAACACAAACAGAAAGTCAAACAACATCCACCCTGCTAGCCTAGGCTTCCAACTAGGAACCTATCCCAAGATCGACAAAGAAGAAGAACTCCAAAACAAGTAAACATCGCTCTCACATCATGGTCATCGCATTACATGCACCTGCAACTATGGTTTGCAGTAATCTGTGAGCCACGAGGACTCAGCAATCCCATTACCATGGGTATCAAGACTAGCAAAGCATAATGGTTATGGAATGGATAAGTGGTGAGGTTGCAGCAAGTGACTAGGCATAGTATGGTGGCCAACATACGAGTGCAAGAATAAGAGGAGAAGCTACGTAAACCGTCGCAAACTAGTAATGATCAAGAAGTGATCATGAACTACTTATGTTCAAACATAACCCCACCGTGTTCTCTTCTCGACTCACTTGAAAAGAGACAGTCACGGTTACGCACACGGTTGGTTTATTTTATTTTGGGTCCGATGTCAAGTTCTCTACAACCGGATATTAAAAATATCCATCTGCCACATAACCACGGGCACGGCTCTCGGAAGTTTAAACCCTGCAGGGGTGTCCCAACTTAGACCATGACAAGCTCATGATCCGCAGAGACAATCCTCCATCTCGGGACCCTCCGATCAGACTCGGAATCCCGGTGCACCAGACATTTCAAAAATCGTAAAACAAGTCCAGCAAGACCTCCCACCGTGCCGACACCCTGATAGTAGCCGCGCGTAGCTAGTCTCAGGCCACGACCGGATGAGCAGTCCGTACAACTAAGACCAGTCCTCAGGTTTCCCCGTGGCGGCGCTGCAAGGGGCTCTAGTTTGGGACCAACACCTTCAGCACTCGCCCCCCTATATTACATGGAATTAAGAATCCCCGGGTTCATGACGCTTATGCAAATTAATTATTTAGTTCAATATTATTATGTTGGCAAATGTTAAAACCAATGTTGGGCCTTGCTGGAAGAATATTATTCAAAGCAAATTGTCAAGAGGGGCGCATAAACCCTCACCATGTTAGGGACGCAAAATCAAGGAACATAACACCGGTATGACGGAAACTAGGGTGGAAAGAGTGGAACAATACACCAGGCAAAAGGCCGAGCCTTCCACCCTTTACCAAGTATATAGATGCATTAATTAAATAAGAGATATTGTGATATCCCAAGAAATCCATATTCCAACATGGAACAACCTGCACCTGCACCTGCAACTAGCAACGCTATAAGAGGTGATGAGCAAGAGGTAACATAGCCAAACAACGGTTTGCTAGGAAGGGCGAAAAGGTTAGAAGCTAACATGGCAATTTTGGAGGCTTGATAAACAAGTGGTAGGTAGCGCGACATAGCGATAGCATCAGGACAACTAGCAAAGCAAAGATAGTAGTGGTATCCAGGGTAACGGTCATCTTGCCTGAAATCCCGCTGGGAAGAAGTCCGAGTCCATGAAGAAGACAAACCCACGTAGTCGAACGAATCCTCACAATCGCAACGAAATCGGGACTATCGAGTAGAAGCACAACCGGAAAGAAGCAAACAACATGGTAAACAAACAACACATAAACATGACATGATGCTCAACCAAGTATGATGCATGACAAGGTTAAATGTTGTTACTCATGACAAGAGATGGTGCATAATAAATCTTCCTATCTAGGTAATTTAAATGGGGCCGGAAACAACAAACAATAATTCTGGAAAATCCCCATATGCATATTTCGAATTTGGTACTGTTCTTCCCTAAACCATATTTTAAAGTTGTTAAACAGGAAAATAAGGTGGACCATGTTAATCTATGCATTTTCTACCCCCTTTACATATAGAGTTTATTTAATTCGGAGCTATGATTAATTAGTTATGGAATAAAACATTTTAATATGCTATTTATGCAAAGTAAATGCGGACAGCAATTTAAACATTTTAAACATGGATTAAAGCAGCATATTATGAAACTAGAAGAAATTCTAAGCATTTTACATATATGACATGTTTTATTATGATGCATTAATATTTATATATGAGCAATGAATTTTTAATGGCATTTATGAAAATATACATGCACTTGATATATGCCAATATCACAGAATAAAAGAAACATCCGCGGGTCGAATTGCAGCAACCTGCAGCGCCCAGGAGCACATCGCCCGAGTGAGCACTAAGTGTGTGTGTGTGTGTGTGTGTGTGTGTGAGTGTGTGTGTGTGTGCGTGTGCATGACAGAGCAAAAATTCGGGCTCCTGGGACAACTAGTAAGGAAGGGCGAAAAGGTTAGAAGCTAACATGGCAATTTGGGAGGCTTGATAAAGAAGTGGTACGTAGCGCGACATAGGATACCATAGAGACAACTAGCAGAGCAAAGATAGTAGTGGTATCAAGGGTAATGGTCATCTTGCATGAAATCCCGCTAGGAAGAAGACCGAGTCCATGAATAAGACGAACCCACGTAGTCGAACGAATCCTCACAATCGCAATGAAACCGGGACTATCGAGAAGAAGCACAACCAGAAAGAAGTAAACAACATGGTAAACACATAACACATAAACATGACATGATGCTGAACCAAGTATGTCGCATGACAAGGGTAAATGTTGTTACTCATGGCAAGAGATGATGCATAATAAATCTACATATCTAGGCAATTTAAATGGGGCCGGAAACAACAAACAACAATTCCGGAAAGTCCCCATATGCATATTTCGAATTTGGTACTATTCTGCCCTAAACCATATTTAAAGTTGTTAAACATGAAAATAAGGTGCACCATGTTAATCTATGCATTTTTCTACCCCATTTACATATAAAGTTTATTTAATTCGGAGCTACGATTAATTAGTTATGGAATAAAACATTTTAATATGCTATTTATGCAAAGTAGTGGTATCTAGGGTAATGGTCATTTTGCATGAAATCCCGCTAGGAAGAAGACCGAGTCCATGAAGAAGACGAACCAACGTAGTCGAACGAATCCTCACAATCGCAATGAAACCGGGACTATCGAGAAGAAGCACAACCGGAAAGAAGTCAACAACATGGTAAACACATAACACATAAACATGACGTGATGCTGAACCAAGTATGTTGCATGACAAGGGTAAATGTTGTTACACATGGCAAGAGATGATGCATAATAAATCTACCTATCTAGGCAATTTAAATGGGGCCGGAAACAACAAATAACAATTCTGGAAAGTCCCCATATGCATATTTCGAATTTGGTACTGTTCTACCCTAAACCATATTTAAAGTTGTTAAACATGAAAATAAGGTGGACCATGTTAATCTATGCATTTTTCTACCCCATTTACATATAAATTTTTTAATTCGGAGCTACGATTAATTAGTTATGGAATAAAACATTTTAATATGCTATTTATGCAAAGTAAATGTAGACAACAATTTAAACATTTTAAACATGGATGAAAGCAGCATATTATGAAACTAGAAGAAATTCTAAGCATTTTACATATATGACATGTTTTATTATGATGCATGAATATTTAGATATGAGCAATGCATTTTTAATGGCATTTCTAAAAATGTACATGCACTGGATATATGCCAGTATCACAAAATGAAAAAAAACATTTGCGGGCGGAATTGCAGCAACCTGCAGCGGCCGAGGACGACTTCGCCCGAGTGAGCGCTGAGTGTGGGTGTGCGTGCAATAGTAAAGAAAAAAAGAGCAAAAATTGGGGTGCCTGGGACTCAAACCCCAAACCCCTCCGATGTATAGTGGTTGCGCTAGCCATTGGGCTAGCAATGTGTTTATGTCGTAAAGGGAGATCGGAAGAAGATAAACCATATGCCATCGCAACCAAGACCAAAACTGAAGCGTGCGCTCGGGGACTCGCCGGCGACGGGAGCCAACAACAACCCCTGTTGTGGGTGCGGAAAAAGTTCAGGGTGCAGCGCACAGGTGTGGAGAATGCTCAGGACGTGTGTGGCATGGTATCGAAGCTTCCAAGCTATTGGCCAAGGGGGTTTCGGCTCAGTGCTGGGCCGCTGCAAGGCGACGGGCGAGGCTCCGGTTGTGCGCAAGAGCTGCTGGTGTGCGTGGTTTGTGCGGAGCAACACACGAGGGTGTGGGAGCTGCAAATTGGACTCGGCCGAAGCCTGAAGATGCATACATCTCAAACGAATTTGAAATCTGAACCGAAGCGAAGCAACTACAGAGAAACATGGCTGGTCTTGCAGGTCAAGGCGATCGGCGACGGCCACGGCGGGGCGTGCAGGGGTGTCCCAACTTAGCCCATGACTAGCTCACTATCCGCAGGGACAATCCTCTATCTCAGGACCCTCCGATCATACTCGGAATCCCTGTGCACAAGACATTTCAACAATGGGAAAACAAGTCCAGCAAGACCTCCCGTCGTGCCGACACCCTGATAGTAGCCACGCGTATCTCATCTCAGGCCACGACCGGATGAGCAGTTCGTACAACTAAGACCAGTCCTCGAGTTTCCCCATGGCAGCACTGCAAGGGGCTCTAGTTTGGGACCAACACCATCAGCACTGGCCCCCTGTATTATGTGGAATTAAGAATCCTCGGGTTCATGATGCCTATGCAAATTAATTATTTAGTTCAATATTATTATGTTGGCAAATGTTAAAACCAATATTGGGCCTTGCCGGAAGAATTTTATTCAAAGCAGACTGTCAAGAGGGGCGCATAAACCCTCACCGTGTTAGGGACACAAAATCAAGGAACATAACACCGATATGACGGAAACTAGAGTGGAAAGAGTGGAACAAAACACTAGGCAAAAGGCCGAGCCTTCCACCCTTTACCAAGTATATAGATGCATTAATTAAATAAGAGATATAGTGATATCCCAAGAAATCTATGTTCCAACATGGAACAACCTGCAACTGCACCTGCAACTAGCAACGCTATAAGAGGGGCGGAGCAAGCGGTAACATAGCCAAACAACGGTTTGCTAGGAAGGGCGAAAAGGTTAGAAGCTAACATGGCAATTTGGGAGGCTTGATAAACAAGTGGAAAGTAGCGCGACATAGCGATAGCATCAGGACAACTAGCAAAGCAAAGATAGTAGTGGTATCTAGGGTAACTATCATCTTGCCTGAAATCCCACTAGGAAGAAGTCCGAGTCCATGAAGAAGATGAACCCACGTAGTCAAATGAATCCTCACAATCGCAACAAAACTGGGACTATCGAGTAGAAGCAGAACCGGAAACAAGCAAACAACATGGTAAACACACAACACATAAACATGACATGATGCTCAACCAAGTATGATGCATGACAATGTTAAATGTTGTTACTCATGGCAAGAGATGATGCATAATAAATCTACCTATCTAGGCAATTTAAATGGGGCCGGAAACAACAAACAACAATTCCGAAAAATCTCCATATGCATATTTCGAATTTGGTACTGTTCTGTCCTAAATCATAATTTAAAGTTGTTAAACAGGAAAATAAGGTGGACCATGTTAATCTATGCATTTTTCTACCCCATTTACATATAAAGTTTATTTAATTCTGAGCTACGATTAATTGGTTATGGAATAAAACATTTTAATATGCTATTTATGCAAAGTAAATGCAGACAACAATTTAAATATTTTAAACATGCATGAAAGTGGCATATTATGAAACTAGAAGAAATTCTAAGCATTTTACATATATGACATGTTTTATTATGATGCATGAATATTCAGATAGGAGCAATGCATTTTCAATGGCATTTCTGAAAATGTACATGCACTGGATATATGCCAATATCACAGAATGAAAAATACATTGCCGGCGGAAATGCAGCAACCTGCAGGGCTGAGGAGGACTTCGCCCGAGTGAGCGCTGAGTGTGGGTGTGCGTGCAATAGTAAAGGAAAAACAGAGCAAAAATTGGGGCGCCTGGGACACGAACCCCAAACCCCTTGGAGGGATAGTGGTTGCGCTAGCCTTTGGGCTAGCTATATGTTTATGTCGTAAAGGGAGATCGGAAGAAGATAAACCATATGCGCCTCGCAACCAGGACCAAAACTGAAGCGTGCGCACGGGGACTCGCTGGCGACGGGATCCAGCAGTAACCCCTATGGTGGGTGCGGAAAAGGTTCAGGGTGCAGCGCACAGGTCTGGAGAATGCTCAAGACGTGTGTGGCATGGTATCGAAGCTCCTGAGCTATCGGCCAAGGGGGTTTCGGCTCGGTGCTGGGTCGCTGCAAGGCGACGGGCGAGGCTCTGTTGTGCGTAAGAGCTGCTGGTGTGCGTGGTTTGTGCGGAGCAACACGCGAGGGTGTTGGATCTGCAAATTGGACTTGGCCGAAGCCTGAAGATGAATACATCTCGAACGGATTTGAAATCTGAACCGAAGCGAAGCAACTATAGAGAAACAGGGCTAGTCTTGTAGGTCGAGGCACTCGGCCATGGCCACGGCGGGGCGTGCAGGGGTGTCCCAACATAGCCCATGACAAGCTCACCATCCGCAGAGACAATCCTCCATCTCGGGACCCTGCGATCATACTCGGAATCCCGGTGCACAAGACATTTCAACAATGGGAAAACAAGTCCAGCAAGACCTCCCGTCGTGCCGACACCCTGATAGTAGCCACACGTATCTCATCTCAGGCCACGACCGGATGAGCAGTTCGTACAACTAAGACCAGTCCTCGAGTTTCCCTGTGGCGGCACTACAAGGGGCTCTAGTTTGGGACCAGCACCATCAGCACTAGCCCCTTGTATTATGTGGAATTAAGAATCCTCGGGTTCATGACACCTATGCAAATTAATTATTTAGTTCAATATTAATATGTTGGCATATGTTAAAACTAATATTGGGCCTTGCCGGAAGAATTTTATTCAAAGCGGACTGTCAAGAGGGGCGCATAAACCCTCACCGTGTTAGGGACACAAAATCAAGGAACATAACACCGGTATGACGGAAACTAGGGTGGAAAGAGTGGAACAAAACACTAGGCAAAAGGCCGAGCCTTACACCCTTTACCAAGTATATAGATGCATTAATTAAATAAGAGATATTGTGATATCCCAAGAAATCCATGTTCCAACATGGAACAACCTGCAACTGCGCCTGCAACTAGCAACGCTATAAGAGGGGCTGAGCAAGCGGTAACATAGCCAAACAACGGTTTGCTAGGAAGGGCGAAGAGGTTAGAAGCTAACATGGAAATTTGGGAGGCTTGATAAACAAGTGGTAGGTAGCGCGACATAGCGATAGCATCAGGACAACTAGAAAAGCAAAGATAGTAGTGGTATCTAGGGTTACGATCATCTTGCCTGAAATCCCGCTAGGAAGAAGTCCGAGTCCATGAAGAAGATGAACCGACGTAGTCAAACGAATCCTCACAATCGCTATGAAACCGGGACTATCGAGTAGAAGCACAACCAGAAAGAAGCAAACAACATGGTAAACACACAACACATAAACATGACATGACGCTCAACCAAGTATGATGCAGGACAAGGTTAAATGTTGTTACTCATGGCAAGAGATGGAATAAAACATTTTAATATGCTATTTATGCAAAGTAAATGCAGACAACAATTTAAACATTTTAAACATGGATGAAAGTAGCATATTATGAAACTAGAAGAAATTCTAAGCACTTTACATATATGACATGTTTTATTATGATGCATGAATATTTGGATATGAGCAATGCATTTTAATGTCATTTATGAAAATATACATGCACTTGATATATGCCAATATCACAGAATAAAAAAAACATCTGCGGGACGAATTGCAGCAACCTGCAGCACCCAGGAGGACATCGCCTGAGTGAGCATTGAGTGTGTGTGTGTGTGCGCGTGCACGCGCGTGCGTCCGTGCAATAGTAAAGGAAAAAACAGAGCAAAAATTCGGGCGCCTGGGACAACTAGCAAGGAAGGGCGAAAAGGTTAGAAGCTAACATGACAATTTGGGAGGTTGATAAAGAAGTGGTACGTAGCGTGACATAGCGATAGCATGGAGACAACTAGCAAAGCAAAGATAGGAGTGGTATCTAGGGTAATGGTCATCTTGCATGAAATCCCGCTAGGAAGAAGACCGAGTCCATGAAGAAGACGAACCGACGTAGTCGAACGAATCCTCACAATCGCAATGAAATCGGGACTATCAAGAAGAAGCACAACCAGAAATAAGAAAACAACATGGTAAACACATAACTCATAAACATGACATGATGCTGAACCAAGTATGTTGCATGACAAGGTTAAATGTTGTTACTCATGGCAAGAGATGATGCATAATAAATCTACCTATCTAGGCAATTTAAGTCGGGCCGGAAACAACAAACAACAATTCCGAAAAATCCCCATATGCATATTTCGAATTTGGTACTGTTCTGCCCTAAACAATATTTTAAAGTTGTTAAACAAGAAAATAAGGTGGACCATGTTAATATATGCATTTTTCTACCCCATTTACATATAAAGTTTATTTAATTCGGAGCTATGATTAATTAGTAATGGAATAAAATATTTTAATATGCTATTTATGTAAAGTAAATGCAGACAACAATTTAAACATTTTAAACATGGATGAAAGCAGCATATTATGAAACTAGAAGAAATTCTCTGCATTTTACATATATGACATGTTTTATTATGATGCATGAATATTTAGATATGAGCAATTCATTTTAATGGCATTTCTGAAAATGTACATGCGCTGGATATATGCCAATATCACAGAATGAAAAAAAAAACATCTGCAGGCGGAATTGCAGCAACCTGGCGGCCGAGGAGGATTTCGACCGAGTGAGCGCTGAGTGTCGGTGTGCGTGCAACAGTAAAGGAAAAACAGAGCAAAAATTGGGGCGCCTGGGACTCAAACCCCAAACCCCTCGGACGGATAGTGGTTGCGCTAGCCACTGGGCTAGCTATGTGTTTGTGTCGTAAAGGGAGATCAGAACAAGATAAACCATATGCGCATCGCAACCAGGACCAAAACTGAAGCGTGCGCACGGGGACTCGCCGGCGACGGGAGCCAGTAGCAGCCCCTATTGTGGGTGCGGAAAAGGTTCAGGTGCAGCGCACAGGTGTGGAGAATGCTCAGGACGTGTGTGGCATGGTATCGATATCGGCCATGGGGGTTTCGACTCGGTGCTGGGCCGCTGCAAGGCGACGGGTGAGGCTCTGGTTGTGCGCAAGAGCTGCTGGTGTGCATGGTTTGTGCGGAACAACACGCGAGGGTGTTGGAGCTGCAAATTGGACTCGGCCGAAGCCTGAAGATGCATACTTCTCAAACGGATTTGAACTCTGAACCGAAGCGAAGCAATTACAGAGAAACATGGCCGGTCTTGCAGGTCGAGGCGCTCGGCCACGGCCACGGTGCGACGTGCATGCATGAAGCGGGGCGCGGAGGAAAAAGACCGGAGCTTGAGCATCGAGCTGGAGTTCGTCTCAGCTGCGGCGGACAATGATGCATGGGCGAGCATGGCACGGTGAACGAGCGGCAAGCAGGCAGGGTGCATGCACGGGTGCAGATGCATGCGGGGGTTACGGGCGCTTGTACGTGGGCGAGCTTGAGCGTGCAAGCAGGGGTACAACAGAGGTTGCGATGACCTTCAGCGATCATGGCCATAGATATGTGCAGAACGCCGGCTTCATGGACAGAATCAACAAGGGGACAAAGACCGGGAGGAGCAGGAGCTCACCACGGGTTTCGCCGACGTTGTGGTTAACCAGAACACAGTGTAGACGGTGGGGAAGCGCGCTCAACAGCGGTGATGGACTTGGCGGGGCTGCCAGTCCATGAATCAGAGGAAGCAGGGGAACATGACGTTGAGGAGGAAGCACCAGAGTCCTTGAGGAAGCGAGCGTAGACGATGAAGACTGAGGCAAGGGTCGCAACACTCCCCGCGGAAGTAGACGCGGCGAAGGGAAGGATGATCGCGCCGGAGAAGAGCTCGGGCTCTCTCCAGCCATGGCATCGGTGAAGCGTGGGCGACCTACCTGGAGCGGCAGCGGCACGGAGGAAGGAATGAATGGGAAGAGGAAACCCTAGGGCGTCACGGGGCTGCTTTACAGGGGAAGCATGGGCATCGGGGTGGCCATGGTGGCCTTGTGCGTGCTGCCTTCTCTTTTTACTGTGAGAAGGAGAGGAACTAGGAGGAGGAAGAAAAGGTGAGGGGAGAGAGGTTGACAGGTGGGCCCAGGGTGAAAACATGCTACGTGGAGGTGGAATTACTAGAGGGCGAGGTAGTTGGTGGGCTGGGTTGTGGCTCGGCTGGGCCGCACTGCTGCTGGGCTACTAGGCTGCTGTTACTGCTGTTCTCCTTCTTCCTCAAACATAAATAAGGAGCAAAATGCACAAGGGGATTGGAGAGGGGTGTGAGAGATATGAAAGTATCCCCATGACCCTATATTTATGCATGTTGTAAAAATGGTTTGGACATTTTTAGAGGAGGAAAAAAATATTCAAGTTTGAATTAGATTCAAACTTGAGGCATTTTTTACCCCAACCAAACCAAGTCCAATTGAGATGAAATTTGACAGGGAGGGTGCAGGCATGGACTAATATTTGTAGGGAAAAGATGAACATTAATGGAGAAGGGAAAATGTGGCACTTGCAAAAAGAAAGTAAGCAGAAGGAAAAGGAGAAGGTGATGATGCATGGGACAAATGCATAGGCAAGCAAGCACGGAAAGATGAATACCACAAGGCATATGATGAGCATGAAGAATGCATAATGACAAGAGGCACAAATGCAATATGACAATGATGGGCAAGGCAATGCAATATAACCAAATGATGAACATGATGCAAGAAGCAAAATATGACAATGGCACTCTTCAATCCTGGCAACAAATAGTTGAAACACACAACGACAACGAGAAAGAAGGAAGGCATCTGGAGCATCGGTCTTGGGGCATTACAAGGGCCAGGACTAAAAATATTATAAGTTAGTTTGGTATTGGTACTTGGACTACCTGGTCGTCTGCAAGTTGGTATTATTGTTAAGTATCTTTCAGTATGAACTTGGCATTTGCTTCCAACCATCATGTTGAGGGTCGACGTGGGTATAAAGCCAAATCATTTGTTTCGAAACAAATTTTCAGGCGCCTGATTTTTATTTAATGGGTAGCATAAGCACCTGTCGTTCGAATTCACAATTCTCCAAATATTTTACATCTTCGAAGTACGCAGGGGATCTATCCGGTTTCACAAGCTGATGGATTTGGGCCTTCCATAATAGTGAAGTGTCGTGACCTCGATTGTGAAGCGCCTCCCATGGACTAAAAAGTCCTAGTCCATTATTATTAGTTGAAATATGTAAAATGTTCCATAATGAAAAGAAATATGTAAAATGCAATGAATTTTGTCTACTTTCACTAAAAACCATCCGATTTGCATGAAATTCGTCCGTGGAACCACAAGACGGCTGTCCATACAGAGCCTAACCGTACGGAACTAGCAGGTCCATGGCCGTATGCAAGCAAGTGCATGCACTTATTATCATGATTGAAAAATATTGCTGACGTCTGAGAAGGTGAAATCCATGAAGTTTTCTACGTAGTCAATAAAGGAGAGAATTTTGCAAGTACAAACTGATAACTAGGATCCAGCAGGTATATTATTTTTTCCGGTCGAGCAAGTTTCAACTGGGCTGTAGACTACCCAGGCTTGGTTTTGTTTTTAATAGGCCCAGCCCATGACGACAATGGGGCACAAAGATCCAGCAGGTATCAACTGGCCTCTGGCCCGCCAGCCTTAGTTATATTTTGTCTTAGAACATCCGTAAGCAGTTTTTTACTGAATCAAACACACATCCCAGTTCTATTTTCCTCTTGAAACTCCATGTCCTACTTTCGTTTTCTAATCTCTACCTATATTTTTACTAGTTCATATATACGTATTATTATATTGAAAATACATAAAGTTCCCTTTTCATCTTTATATCCTTTTTTTGTTATTGTTTTCCCTCCCAGCGCTGTTTTTTTACCACTGGTTTTCCCTAAAACCAACTCAATTGTCCCACCTCTTATTAGCTTACAAAAACAAAACGATATTTTATTTGGTAAATCAATAAGTTCTTAAAAAATAAATGTTTATCATTTCTGGATTAAAAATGTTCAGACCCACCAAAATATGCAAAATAAGGTTGAACTTTTTGACCGTGGTCCTGGGCAGAAAATGGGATGTAATAAATTCCTTAAGAATTAACAAATGGGCTGCAAATCATTAAAAAAATAGCAAATGGGATCTATGTTGTCTGCCACAGATTTGGAGGCTGACTTGTGGGCCTACTAAGTTCATGCGTACACAAGGTTTCTCAAAAAGGAAACTTAGTCAACAATCGACTCTACCAGAGTCAGACCGTTAGATGTCAATCTAACGGCAATCGTGCTTCTTCAGTCTCTGATCTTCCTGCTCCTGTCGCCCAAACTAGCGCCGGTGGAACCGCCTGCTCCCGCCTCCCTGGCCTGGCTATCCCTCTACTAACCCACACCTCCTGTTATTCTCCGGGGATGGCAGCCTCACACTACGGCCGAACAGGTAAACCCTTGTACCCACTCCGTGCGGGGAACAACTGTCGAGTCTTGCTCGGCTCCGGGTCGTTCCCTTACTTGGCCTCGCCGTCTTTCACCGCCTTGGTGCTCTCAGCACGGCGTGGTCAACAAATGACATCCATCAGAAGAGGACTGTAGGTGGAGAGCCTGCCAGCTGGCTTCACGGCCGCACGCAAGGAAGTGCCTCCTTTTTTGCGAGTAGGAAGTGCCTCCTTATTACGCGTAAAATAATGATTCCTCCTCCTGACAGCTGGGACCGACCAGAAAGGCCTCTATATTTCACGAAAAAACATCCCCCCACTGCAAGATCGGATCCACCAGCTATTACGCACACAAAAATGAATACCCCGCTGCTAGGTCGGTCCCACCATATTTAGAGGTTGACTTGTGGGCCTACTAAGTTGACGCAGACGCCTGGCTTTGTCAACTTAGTCAATGTAAACGATTCTAGCTGTGGTGACCGTACAATGTCCATCAAACTATCGTCGTGCTTCTTCAACCTCTGGCCTTCTTGCTCCAGCCACACAAACCAGCGCCGGCCGTTCCGCCTGCTCCTTCCTCCCATGGCCGGCTGTGTTGACACACATGCCTCACCACCCCACCCTACTCCCACAATTGGCCAGGCCTTCCCTCTAATCACCCACACCCCTTGTTATTCTTCGGTAATGGCTACCTCAAACTGTTGGTGAACCTAGTAATTTCAAAACAATTCCTACGCACATGCAAGATCAAGGTGATGCATAGCAACAAGAGGGGAGAGTATCGTCTACGTACCCTCGTAGACCGTAAGCGGAAGCGTTATGAGAAGGTGGCTGATGTAGTCGAACGTCTTCACGATCCGACCGATCCAAGTACCAGACGCACGACACCTCCGAGTTCAGCACACGTTCAGCTCGATGATGTCCCACGAACTCTGATCCAGCAGACCTTCATGGGACAGTTTCGTTAGCGCGACGGCGTGATGAAGGTGATGATGTTGCTACCGACGCAAGGCTTCGCCTAAGCACCGCTACGATATGATCGAGGTGGATTATGGTGGAGGGGGGCACCGCACACGGCTAAGGGATCAATGATCAACTTGTCTGTTCATGGGGTGCCCCCCTCCCCCGTATATAAAGGAGTGGAGGAGGGGGAGGGCCGGCCCTCTACTATGGCACGCCCTGGGGAGTCCTACTCCCACCGGGAGTAGGATTCCCCCCTTCCATGTAGTAGGAGTAGGAGAGAAGGAAAGGGAAAAGATAAGAGAAGGAAGGAGGGGGCACCGCCCCTCCTCTTAGTCCAATTCGGACTAGGCCTTGGGGGGGGGGTGCTGCCTCCCCTCTCTCTCTTTCCCCTAAAGCCCAATAAGGTCCATATACTCCCCAGCGAATTCCTGTAACTCTCCGATACTCCGAAAAATACCCGAATCACTCGGAACCTTTCTGATGTCCGAATATAGTCGTCCAATATATCGATCTTTATGTCTCGAGCATTTAGAGACTCCTCATCATATCCCCGATCTCATCCGGGACTCCGAACTACCTTCGGTGCATCAAAACACATAAACTCATAATACCGATTGTCACTGAATGTTAAGCGTGTGGACCCTACGGGTTCGAGAACTATGTAGACATGACTGAGACTCATCTCTGGTCAATAACCAATAGCGGAACCTGGATGCTCATATTGGCTCCTACATATTCTATGAAGATCTTTATCCATCAAACCACATAACAACATACGTTGTTCCCTTTGTCATTGGTATGTTACTTTCCCGAGATTCGATCGTCGGTATCTCAATACCTAGTTCAAGCTCGTTACCGACAAGTCTCTTCACTCGTTCTGTAATGCATCATCTCCCAACTAAATCATTAGTCCCATTGCTTGCAAGGCTTATAGTGATGTGCATTACCGAGAGGGCCCAGAGATACCTCTCCGACAATTGGAGTGACAAATCCTAATCACGATCTATGCCAACTCAACAAGTACCATTGGAGACAACTGTAGAGCACCTTTATAATCACCCAGTTACGTTGTGATGTTTGGTAGCACACAAAGTGTTCCTCCGGTATTCGGGAGTTGCATAATCTCATAGTCATAGGAACATGTATAAGTCATGAAGAAAGCAATAACAATATACTAAACGATCGAATGCTAAGCTAACGGAATGGGTCAAGTCAATCACATCATTCTCTAATGACGTGATCCCATTAATTAAATGACAACTCCTGCCTATGGTTAGGAAACATAACCATCATTGATTCAACGAGCTAGTCAAGTAGAGGCATACTAGTGACACTTTGTTTGTCTATGTATTCACACATGTACTAAGTTTCCAGTTAATACAATTCTAGCATGAATAATAAACATTTATCATGATATAAGGAAATATAAATAACAACTTTATTATTTCCTCTAGGGCATATTTCCTTCAGTCTCCCACTTGCACTAGAGTCAATAATCTAGTTCACATCGTCATGTGATTTAACACCAATAGTTCACACCTTTATGTGATCAGTTCACATCTCCATGTGACTAACACCCAAAAGGTTTACTAGAGTCGATAATCTAGTTCACATAGCTATGTGATTAACATCCAAAGAGTGATCATATTTTGCTTGTGAGAGAAATTTAGTCAACGGGTCTGCCACATTCAGAGTCGTATGTATTTTGCAAATTTTCTATGTCTACAATGCTTTGCATGGAGCTACTCTAGCTAATTGCTCCCACTTTCAATATGTATCTAGATCGAGACTTAGAGTCATCCAGATCAATGTCAAAGCTTGCATCGACGCAACTCTTTACGGCGAACTCTTTGTCACCTCCATAACCGAGAAACATTTCCTTATTTCACTAAGGATATCTTTGACCGCTATCCAGTGATCCACTCCTAGATCACTATTGTACCCTCTTGCCAAACTTATGGTGAGGTACACAATAGGTCTGGTACACAACATAGCATACTTTGCAGAACCTATGACTGAGGCATAGGGAATGACTTTTCATTCTCTTTCTATTTTCTGCCATGGTCGGGTTTTTGGGTCTTTACTCCACTTCACATCTTGCAACACAGGCAAGAACTCCTTATTTGGTTGTTCCATTTTGAACTACTTCAAAATATTGTCAAGGTATGTACTCATTGAAAATATATCAAGCGTCTTGATCTGTCTCTATAGATCTAGATGCTCAATATGTAAGTAGCTTCACCGAGGTCTTTCGTCGAAAAACTCTTATTCAAGTATACTTTTATGCTATCCGGAAATTCTATATCATTTCCAATCAACAATATGTCATCCACATATAATACTAGAAATGTTACAGAGCTCCCACTCACTTTCTTGTAAATACATGCTTCTCTTAAAGTTTGTATAAAACCATATGCTTTGATCACACTATCAAAACGTTTATTCCAACTCCAAGAGGCTTGCACCAGTCCATAAATGGATCGCTAGAGCTTGCACACTTTGTTAGCACCCTTTGGATCGATAAAACCTTTAGGTTGCATCTTATACAACTCTTCTTCCAGAAATCCATTCAGGAATGCAGTCTTCACATCCATTTGCCAAATTTCATAATCATAAAATGCAGCAATTGCTAACATGATTCGGACGGACTTAAGCATCACTACAGGTGGGAAGGTCTCATCGTAGTCAACTCCTTGAACTTGTCAAAAACCTTTCACAACAAGTCGAGCTTTGTAGATAGTAACGTTACCGTCAGCGTCAGTCTTCTTCTTGAAGATCCATTTATTCTCGATGGCTTGCCGACCATCGGGCAAGTCAACCAAAGTCCACACTTTGTTCTCATACATGGATCCCATCTCAGATTTCATGTCCTCAAGCCATTTTGTGGAATCTGGGCTCATCATCGCTTCCTCATGGTTCGTAGGTTCGTCATGGTCAACTAACATGACCTCCAGAACAGGATTACCGTACCACTCTGGTGCGGATCTTACTCTAGTTGAACTATGAGGTTCGGTAGTAACTTGATCTGAAGTTTCATGATCATCATCATTGTCTTCTTCACTAATTGGTGTAGGTGTCACAGGAACCGGTTTCTGTGATGGACTACTTTCCAATAAGGGAGCAGGTACAGTTACCTCATCAAGTTTTACTTTCCTCCCACTCACTTCTTTTGAGAGAAACTCCTCTAGAAAGGATCCATTCTTAGCAACAAATATCTTGCCTTCGGATCTGTGATAGAAGGTGTACCCAACAGTCTCCTTTGGGTATCCTTTGAAGACACATTTCTCCGATTTGGGTTCGAGCTTATCAGGTTGAAGCTTTTTCACATAAGCATCGCAGCCCCAAACTTTAAGAAACAATATATTTGGTTTCTTTCCAAACCATAGTTCATATGGTGTCGTCTCAATGGATTTAGATGGTGCCCTATTTAATGTGAATGCAGCTGTCTCTAATGCATAATCCCAAAACGATAGTGGCCAATCGGTAAGAGACATCATAGATTGCGGTATATCCAATAAAGTACGGTTATGACATTCGGACACACCATTATGATGTGGTGTTCCAGGTGGCACGAATTTATGAAACTATTCCACATTGTTTTAAATGAAGACCAAACTCAAAACTCAAATATTCGCCTCCGCGATCAGATCGTAGAAACTTTATTTTCTTGTCCACTTCACTCTAAAATTCGTTGAACTTTTCAAATGTTTCAGACTTATGTTTCATTAAGTAGATAGACCCATATCTGCTCAAATCATTTGTGAAGGTCAGAAAATAACGATACACGCCGCGAGCCTCAACAATCATCAGACCGCATACATCACTATGTATTATTACCAATAAGTCAGTTGCTCGCTCCATTGTTCCGAAGAACAGGGTCTTAGTCATCTTGCCCATGAGACATGGTTCGCAAGCATCAACTGATTCATAATCAAGTGATCCCAAAAGCCCATCAGCATGGATTTTCTTCATGCGCTTTACACCAATATGACCTAAATGGTAGTGCCAAAAATAAGTTGCACTATCATTATTAACTTTGCATCTTTTGGCTTCAATATTATGAATAGGTGTATTACTACGATCGAGATTCAATAAACCATTCACCTTGGGTGTATGACCATTGAAGGTTTTATTCATGTAAACAGAACAACAATTATTCTCTGACTTTAAATGAATAACCATATTGCAATAAACATGATCAAATCATATTCATGCTTAATTCTTAACGCAAACACTAAATAACATTTATTTAGGTTCAACACTAATCCCGAAAGTATACGGAGTGTGCGATGATGATCATATCAATTTTGGAACCACTTCCAACACACATCGTCACTTCACCCTTAACTCGTCTCTGTTCATTCCGCAACTCCCGTTTCGAGTTACTAATCTTAGCAACTAAACTAGTATCAAATATTGAGGGGTTGCTATAAACACTAGTAAAGTACACATCAATAACATGTATATCAAATATACCTTTGTTCACTTTGCCATCCTTCTTATCCGCCAAATACTTGGGGCAGTTCTGCTTCTAGTGACCAGTCCCTTTGCAGTAGAAGCACTTAGTCTCAGGCTTAGGTCTAGACTTGGGCTTCTTCACTTGAGCAGCAACTTGCTTGCCATTCTTCTTGAAGTTCCCCTTCTTCCCTTTACCCTTTTCTTGAAACTAGTGGTCTTGTCAACCATCAACACTTGATGCTTTTCTTGATTTCTACCTTTGTCGATTTCCGTATCACGAAGAGCTTGGGAATTGTTTCCGATATCCCTTGCATATTATAGTTCATCGCAAAGTTCTAGTAACTTGGTGATAGTGACTAGAGAATTCTATCAATCACTATCTTATCTGGAAGATTAACTCCTACTTGATTCAAGTGATTGTAGCACTCGGAGATTCTGAGCACATGCTCACTAGCTGAGCTATTCTCCTCCATTTTGTAGGCAAAGTACTTGTCAAAGGTCTCATACCTTTCGACACGGGCATGAGTCTAAAATACTAATTTCAACTCTTAGAACATCTTATATGCTCCGCGGTGTTCAAAATATTTTTGAAGTCCCGGTTCTAAGCTGTAAAGCATGGTGCACTAAACTATCAAGTAGTCATCATACCGAGCTTTGCCAAATGTTCATAACGTCTGCATATGCTCCTGCAATAGGTCTGTCACCTAGCGGTGCATCAAGGACATAATTCTTCTATGCAGCAATGAGGATAATCCTCAGATCACGGATCCAATCCACATCATTGCTACTAACATCTTTCAATTTATTTTTCTCAAGGATCATATCAAAAATAAACGGGGAAGCTATGTGTGAGCTATTGATCTACAACATAGATATGCAAATACTATCAGGACTAAGTTCATGATAAATTTAAGTTCAATTAATCATATTACTTAAGAACTCCCACTTAGATAGACATCCCTCTAGTCATCTAAATGATCACGTGATCCAAATCAACTAAACCATGTCCGATCATCACGTGAGATGGAGTAGTTTTCAATGGTGAACATCATTATGTTGATCATATCTACTATATGATTCACGCTCGACCTTTCGGTCTCCAGTGTTCCGAGGCCATATCTGCATATGCTAGGCTCGTCAAGTTTAACCTGAGTATTTCTGCGTGTGCAAAACTGGCTTGCACCCATTGTATGTGAATGTAGATATTATCACACCCGATCATCACGTGGTGTCTCGGCACGACGAACTTTGGCAATGGTGCATACTCAGGGAGAACACTTGTACCTTGAAAGATAAACATCACATGCAATCAAAAATACTAAGCAAAATAAGATGTATAAAAGATAAACATCACATGCAATCAAAAATATGTGACATGATATGGCCATGATCATCTTGTGCCTTTGATCTCTCCAAAGTATTGTCATGATCTCCATTCTTACCGGCATGACACCATGATCTCCATCATCTTGATGTTTTATCAACGTGTCGTCACATGGTCGTCTCACCAGCTATTGCTTTTGCAACTATTGCTATCCCATAGCAATAAAGTAAAGCAATTACATGGCACTTGCATCTTATGCAATAAAGAGACAACCATAAGGCTCCTGCCAGCTGCCAATAACTTTAACAAAACATGATCATCTCATACAACAATTCATATCTCATCACATCTTGACCATATCACAACACAACATGCCATGCAAAAACAAGTTAGACATCCTCTACTTTGTTGTTGCAAGTTTTACGTGGCTGCTACGGGCTGAGCAAGAACCATTCTTACCTACGCATCAAAATCACAACGATATTTCGTAAAGTTAGTGTTGTTTTAACCTTCAACAAGGACCAGGCGTAGTCACACTCGGTTCAACTAAAGTTGGAGAAACTGACACCCGCCAGCCACCTGTGTGCAAAGCACTTCCGTAGAACTAGTCTCGCGTAAGCGTATGCGTAATGTCGGTCCGGGCCGCTTCATCCAACAATACCACCGAACCAAACTATGACATACTGGTAAGAAGTATGACTTGTATCGCCCAAAACTCACTTGTGTTCTACTCGTGCATATAACACCTACGCATAAACCTGGCTCTGATGCCACTGTTGGGGAACATAGTAATTTCAAAAAAATCCTACGCACACGCAAGATCATGGTGATGCATAACAACGAGAGGGGAGAGTATCGTCTATGTACCCTCGTAGACCGTAAGCGGAAGCGTTATGAGAACGCGGTTGATGTAGTAGAACATCTTCATGATCCGACCGATCCAAGTACCTAACGCACGGCACCTTCAAGTTCAGCACACATTCAGCTCAATGACATCCCATGAACTCCGATCCAGTAGAGCTTCACGGGAGAGTTCCGTCGGCGTGACGGCGTGATGACGGTGATGATGTTGCTACCGACGTAGGGCTTCGCCTAAGCACCGCTACGATATGATCGAGCTGGATTATGGTGGAGGGGGGCACCGCACACGGCTAAGGGATCAATGATCAACTTTTGTGTTGATGGGGTGCCCCACTCCCCCATATATAAAAGAGTGGAGGAGGGGGAGGGCCGGCCCTCTACTATGGCACGCCCTGGGGAGTTCTACTCCCCCTGGGAGTAGGATTCCCCCCTTCCATGTAGTAGGAGTAGGAGAGAAGGAAAGGGAAAAGAGAAGAGAAGGAAGGAGGGGGCGCCGCCGCTCTCCTTAGTCCAATTTAGACTAGGCCTAGGGGGCGCGCAGCCTCCCCTCTCTCTTTCCCCTAAAGCCTAGTAAGGCCCATATACTCCCTGGCGAATTCCCGTAACTCTTCGGTACTCCGAAAAATACCCGAATCACTCGGAAACTTTCCGATGTCTGAATATAGTCGTCCAATATACCGATCTTTACTTCTTGACCATTTCGAGACTCCTCGTCATGTCCCCGATCTCATCCGGGACTCCGTACTACCTTCGGTACATCAAAACACATAAACTCATAATACCGATCGTCACCGAATGTTAAGCGTGCGGACCCTACGGGTTCGAGAACTATTTAGACATGAGCAAGACTCATCTCCGGTCAATAACCAATAGCGGAACCTGGATGCTCATATTGGTTCCTACATATTCTACGAAGATCTTTATCAGTCAAACCGCATAACAACATACATTGGTCCTATTGTCATCGGTATGTTACTTGCCCGAGATTCGATCGTCGGTATCTCAATACCTAGTTCAATCTCGTTACCGACAAGTCTCTTTACTCATTCTGTAATGCATCATCTCGCAACTAACTCATTAGTCACATTGCTTGCAATGCTTATAGTGATGTGTATTACCGAGAGGGCCCAGAGATACCTCTTCGACAATCGGAGTGACAAATCCTAATCTCGATCTATGCCAACTCAACAAGTACCACTCGAGACACTTGTAGAGCACCTTTATAATCACCCAGTTACGTTGTGACGTTTGGTAGCACACAAAGTATTCCTCCGGTATTCGGGAGTTGCATAATCTCATAGTCATAGGAACAGGTATAAGTCATGAAGAAAGCAATAGCAATATACTAAACGATCGAATGCTAAGCTAACGGAATGGGTCAAGTCAATCACATCATTCTCTAATGATGTGATCATGTTAATCAAGTGACAACTCATGTCTATGGTTAGGAAACATAACCATCATTAATTCAACGAGCTAGTCAAGTAGAGGCATACTAGTGACACTTTATTTTTCTATGTATTCACACATGTACTAAGTTTTTGGTTAATACAATTCTAGCATGAATAATAAACATTTATCATGATATAAGGAAATATAAATAACAACTTTATTATTGCCTCTAGGGCATATTTCCTTCACAAACCGCATCCGAAATAGTCAATCCTCGTACCCCCTCTACATGGGCATCCACTGTTGCGTATTCCCCGGCTCCTGGTCGTTCCGTTCCTAGGTCGCGCCGTCATCCACCACCTTGGTGCTCTCGGGCGGTATGGTGTCGTCATTGCGGTCAACAAATGACAACCATCAGAAGAGGATTGTAAGAGGAGAGACTGACAGCTGGGTCCATGGATGCATGCAAGGAAGTGCCTCCTTATTGCGCACAAAATAATGATTCCTCCACCTGACAGCTCGGACCTATCGGAAGGGCCCCTATATTTTGCGGAAAAAACATTCCCCCTGATAGCTGGGACCCACCAGCTTTATCTTCGCACAAAAGGAACTGCCTTCTAACCCCCTGATAGTTGGGACCCACCAGGTTGAAGCGAAGGTAGCGTTATCTGTCCGGCCGCGAACGTGTACGTACATATCGGTCGATCTGTCTCTCTGCAGCGACGTACCTTGGCTGAGTAAGGAGCGACACATGTTGAAGTAGAGGCGCCAACGTACCATGTAACGCAGTCCCGTCTATATCGTGTACACGTATGTACGGCCACGCCGCAAGATAGTAAATACGGCTACGTACGTACATATGAGCGGGGTCTCTAACGCATACAGCAACGTCGTCATGTACATCGGCAGCCAACCGGCTGGGTCAGAACGTAGTAAACAGTGTCGCGCGTTTATCGGGAGCCAACCGGCTTGGATGGAATAGCCGAAACGAGGTCTGGCTTACCGTAGAATGGAGGAAACGACCTTCTATTCGACCGCGTATGGTCGACACGGGGTCCTGTTCATCGGGAAGGGCTGGTGTACTGCAAAACAGAGGAAACAGACTTCTGTTCAAGTGCCTACGGTCAAAATGGGGTGCTATTGATTGGCAGGTGTGTGGCGTACCGCAAAATGGAGGAAACAGACATGTGTTGGAGCGCCTATTGCCGAAATGGGGTCCTGTTCATCGAGAGGTGTGTGGCGTACCGCAAAACAGGACTCCACGAGCTACTATTCATCCACCGTCGACTTCCTCCAGCCTCCACCTACTACTGTTCATCCATCGTCGACTTCCTCCTGCCTCCACGGGGTCTAGTTCATCCAGCCTCCACTGGCTACTGTTCAACCAGCCCTCGACGGGGTCATGTTCAACCAGCCCTCCACGGGGTCCCTCCACCGGCTACTGTTCATCCACCCCCACCTCCTTGATCAAGGTCCTGTTCATCCAGCGGCAATGGCCTCTACTACCACAGGATCCTGTTCATCCAATCCCCCACCGGGAACTGTTCATCCAAGCCCCACTGGGGACCATTCATCAAGAGGCAGCTTTGATCGGCTTCAGTTAGCATCAGTAGCGAACGAATCGCTAGGGTTCAGTTAACAGCCAGGGATCGATCAGGGTTCAGTAACATAGCTAGTGCAATCGCTCGGTTCAGTTAGACCCCAATGCCTCGCACACACACGCGTACGTGTACGAGAGAAACGTGCAAACCTCCATGCATCGCTCGGCCCCAACCACCCACCGTGACCAGGAACTCCCTGAAATTTTCCTTGCCCTCGCTTCCAGCATGGTTTTTTCTGTCATGGACGGCCCAAAGAATGTCATGCAGGTGCATCTCTCGCCCGCCTAGGACGAAAAGCCCATTTTATGTCATGATTTTTTGTCAAAGAAGTAGGAGCCCACCACATCTATGATGATACCGGGTTTTGTTACAATTATCATCATAGAGGTGTCATAAGCATGACAAAAAAATTTGTTCAGCCCAAAATGTCACGGATGTGTCTTTTTTTTGTAGTGGTTCCTTCTGTGGAAGGAGCTGCTAATCACTGGGCCGCCCTGGTTCTTGATGGTCGCCCGTGAAGATACCAACAAACTCATTGCACATGTGAGCCCAAGTCAAGATGGAGTTCTCCCGCAAGTGCATCAGCCATGACCTCACATTCGGCTTGAGTGCCAAAGGGAAGTAGTTGGCGAATACCTTTTCATCTCTTCCTCTGGCAGCTTGAACAGCGATGGTGTAGATGCTCAAGAACTCTGCCGAGTTCAGTCTTCCATCGTAATTTTCTGGTATCTCTGACTTGAACATACGGGTAGATGGCCAACGGACTTTCCGCAACCCACGAGTGAAGGTAGGGCACCCAACCTCGAAAGGCAGGTATCCGCCTTCGCCTGGTGCGGGTTTGTCGACGTCCAGGCCATTGTGTCTGCCAGACTGTTGGTGGGTTTCGCAGCGTCGTTCTATGGTGACGCGCGTGTCTTCCCTCCGCCTGTCTTCCAAGAACTCCCATTGGTCTCGACGGGCTCGAGGCTCGGATGAAGCCATTGCCACCTCGTCGGGTTCTTGGTCATGTGTCTCTGGCTGCAGCCCCTGCACTGGCTATCGTGGAGGGTATTAAACTGTTGGAGTGGCCCCTTCAACACGGCCTGCGGCTCGGGCCGTTGTTGTTGCTTGCGGGTACCATGGCGGGCCTGCCCACTGTGATCCTCCTGCCTCAGTGAAACCAATCAAACTTTGGATGGTAGCTCTCCACTCATCCATTTAGTTGGCCGCTGGCGGGAATCTCGGCAGCAGCTGGGCTTGCGCCATGGCTTCCGAAGCAGTGCTCGCCATGGACGACGACACAGATCGCTATGTATCCCAACTTCTGACTGTATCGGTTGTGACGATGTCATGCTCTCTTCACCACGAACCAGTCGCTAGGGCGGCATGACGACAGGAAGGATGATCTTGGCGGTTGGTGACCTGATTCGGCGCTTCTCCTAGATTATCTTGCCATAGGGAAGCTGCGCGCTCTGTAGCTGCGCTTGCAGCAGGGGAAGCTAGGGGGTTGTGATTCGTGTGAGAGCGGGTGCCATCACCGCGGCTACGTCCTCCAGTCAGGTGGAGAGGTGGAGATTGAATATTCCCTCCACCCGCACCTTGTGGAGCATGGCCGCTAGGGTGCTGCTGATGATGTTCTCCTCTGGTGCCTCCTGCCCCCACTTCAGCCGCAGGGGGAATGGTGACGATGCTGCCTGCGTTGTTCACGTTCCCCGTGGCGTTCGTGTCCCCCGACGCCACCGCAGCTCCCACGGTATCAGTGGCTACATGCGAGGGGGCCTTCGGAGGTGGAAGAGTGAGCTGTTGCGCTGGATTTTTTCTTGGGCGCTTTTGATGATGAAGTTGTCGATGAAGAAGTTCATGATCATGATTGACGCGATGTTTACGACCTCAGGTTCGCGCAAACGCTTCACCCTACCTAGTGCGCCAAAGATGTCGTGGCAGAACACAATCACCTATGGGGCCATCGGGCCCTTTGTGGTTCGGCAAGGGGGAAGGGCACATTGCACAAAGAGCGGAGACCATAGGGCAGCACGGCAATGGTGACGCGGGTGGTTTTCACCCAAGTTTGGCCGCTACAAAGCGTAAAACCCTACTCCTGCTTTGGTGGATTGGATGGAGGACCGTGATGAACATGCAGCGCTCAAGACCGACAAGGTCGCCTCGGGGACAGCAGCTATGCATGTAAGAGTGACAAAGGTCCGAATCCTATTCTAGGCCACCATGGCCCTCCTTTTATAGGCTAAGGGGTTACCATAGTGGAAATCCAATAATTATACACTAATTAGATAGCCAACAGTGCTATCCTACCTAACTCTAGTAGTTAGGACAAAGTGCATTAAATGCACTACTAGGTGTCACGCTGAGGATGAAGCCCGGCAAGCCTACCACGCCGCTCAACCACCCTCTCATCTATCTGCGTGACACGCCTTTGGACGGGTGCCGTGCAGGGTGAATTTTCTTCCCAAATTGCTGCCATGTGCCAAATGATAGCCACTTAATCACTTGGGGGCTTGACACCGCACTGATAAGTGACTTCCGTCGCTGTGCGGTGGAGCGGTGGAGTCTAGCGGGGTGGCTTGCCCTTGGAAAACCCTACTCCTGCTTTGGTGGATTGGATGGAGGAACACGATGAACAGGCGACGCTCAAGCCCGGCAAGGTGGCCTCGAGGAGAGAAGCTATACATGCGTACAAGTGTGCAAGGGTCTGAATCCTTTGCCAGTTTGCCTTGGACCTCCTTTTATAGCTCAATGGGTAACCATAGTGGCAAAACAGTCTTTATCTAGTAATTAGAAAGCTAATAGTGTTATCATACCTAACTCTGGCAGTTAGGACAAAGTGCATTAAATGCCCTGCTAGGTGTCGTGCTGAGGGTGAGGCCCGGCAAGCCTGTTTTGCTACTTAATCATCTTCTGCTTATCTGTTCCACACGCCTCTGGACGCGTGTCACATGAGAGTAATCTGTCTTCCAACGGGCTGCCACGTGCCTAGTGGTAGCTACTTAATCACCTGGAGGCTTGACACCGCATTGATAAGCGATTTGCATTGTTGTGCGGTGGAGCGGTTCAGTGGTGGTGCCTTGGTGTGGTGCTCGCCTTTGGCTGACCCAGCAAGCCTGCCGAGTAAATCTTGGACTTCTCCATGGAGCGGCCTCGACCTTGCCAGGCTCTCCTGCCTGTGATGCTCTGCTATCTTGTTTTGACTTGGTCTTCTTGATCCACTCCTTGATCTCACGAAGAGCGGTTCCTCTGGCTTGGTCTTGTTTTGTATGTTGGTGTTGGACATGTGATGCCAGCACTCCTGTGTATAAGTCCGAGCAACAAACATAACATCTTTGTTGCACTGACAGGAGCCCCCGGGATTGGCCCATACGTGCCGCCTGGCATCGTTGCCCCAACAAATACACGCGTGCACACTTTGGCCAAACCACAATGGGATTCATGTCTCCCTTGATATCTTCCTTGTTCTTCATTAACCTGTGATTGAATTAGTTTCCGGTTTTCCCGTGGGTCATGTTGAACAATGTGGGGAAACCCACCGCTACAAAAAAGTACACTTCTGTGATGATACGTGTTTGTCACAGTAGGTCACTTTTTTGTCATGCATGTACATCCATGACGATTTTATGACAGAATCAAGATAGTCAAACTTGTGCTGTCGTAGAAGTGTTCCATGACAATACCAAAATTATCATCACGAAAGTTGTAACGCCCTCGATGCGGCTATATCTCCCACGTGTCAAAGCACTACTTAGAGGCATAACCGCATTGAAAGCAATGTCACAAGTGAGGTAATCTTCACACAACCCACGTAATACATAAGGGACAGAGATACATAGTTGGCTTACAATCGCCACTTCACACAATACAAGAATAAAGCACTACATCATCCAGATACAATCAAGGACCGACTATGGAACCAAAATAAAAGAAGACTACCCCAAAAGCTACACAGATCCCCGATCGACCCCAACTGGGCTCCACTACTGATCAACTGGAAACGAAAATGACATAACGAATACGATCTTCATTGAGCTCCTCCTTGAGCTTGGTTGCATCATCTGCACGGTTCAACGACCCCTGCAAGCTGGTTTTGGAAATATCTGTGAGTCACGGGGACTCAGCAATCTCACACCCTCGCGATCAAGACTATTTAAGCTTATGGGTAAGGTAAAGGTATGAGGTGGAGCTGCAGCAAGCGACTAGCATATTTGGTGGCTAATATATACGCAAAAGAGAGCGAGAAGAGAAGGAAAAAGCACGGTCGAACAACTATGATCAAGGAGTGATCCAAGACTACTTACGTCAAGCATAACTCCAACACCGTGTTCACTTCCCGGACTCCGCCGAGAAGAGACCATCATGGTTACACACGCGGTTGATGTATTTTAATTAAGGTCAACTTCACGTTTTCTACAACCAGACATTAACGAATTCCCATCTGCCCATAACCGCGAGCACGACTTTCGAAAGTTCAAATCCCTGCAGGGGTGTCCCAACTTAGCCCATCACAAGCTCTCACGGTCAACAAAGGATATTCCTTCTAGCGGGAAGACCCGATCAGGCTCGGAATCCCGGTTACAAGACATTTCGACAATGGTAAAACAAGACCAGCAACACCGCCCGAATGTGCCGACAAATCCCGATAGGAGCTGCACATATCTCGTTCTCAGAGCACACTCAGATGAGACTAGCTACGAGTAAAACCAACCCTCAAGTTTCCCCGAGGTGGCCCCGCAGGCAGCTTAGTTTGGACCAACACTCAGAGGAGCACTGGCCCGGGGGGGGGGGAGGTTAAATAAAGATGACCCTTGGGCAGGCCTACCCAAGGGAAAGAAAAGGCTAGGTGGCGAATGGTAAAACCAATGTTGGGCATTGCTGGAGGAGTTCTATTCAAGGCGAACTGTCAAGGGGTTCCCATTAGAACCCAACCGCGTAAGGAACGCAAAATCCGGGAACATAACACCGGTATGACAGAAACTAGGGCGGGAAGAGTGGAACAAAACACCAGGCATAAGGCCAAGCCTTCCACCCTTTACCAAGTATATAGATGCATTAATTAAATAAGAGATATTGTGATATCCCAACAAAATATCCATGTTCCAAACATGGATCAAGCTCCAATCTTCACCTGCAACTAACAACGCTATAAGAGGGGCTGAGCAAAGCGGTAACATAGCCAAACAACGGTTTGCTAGGACAAGGTGGGTTAGAGGCTTGGTTTAACAATATGGGAGGCATAATAAGCAAGTGGTCGGTATCGCAGCATAGGCATAGCAAAAAGAGCGAGCAACTAGCAAGCAAAGATAGAAGTGATTTCGAGGGTATGGTCATCTTGCCTGAAATCCCGCAAGGAAGAAGAACGAGTCCATGAAGAAGACAAACGGTCGTATTTGAACGGATGCTCACAACTCTGGGACGGAACCGAAGCTCACGAGAAAGGCAACCCGGGAAGAAGCAAACAACATAGTAAACAACCACTACAACAACATGGCATGATGCACAACAAGTATGATGCATGTCTGGTTTAATGAAGCATGGCATGGCAAAGTGCACAAGCAATTCTACAAATTAATTGGAGATCAATTTGCAACGAGTTGCATATTGACGAAACACCACATGACTTATTTAGTTCGATGTTGTTTATGTATCCAACAATATTAAATGTTGTTAAACATGGCAAGAGGGTGAAGCAAATGAAAACTACCTATCTAGGCAAGTTTAAATGAGGCCGGAACAACAAGACAACAATTCCGGTGAATCCTCATGTGCATATTTTGGTTATGGTACTGATCTGCCCTAAACCATATTTTAGAGTTATTAAACATGCAAAGTAATGTCACCAAGATAATCTAGGCATTTTTCTACCCCAAATACATATAAAGTTTATTACAAACCGAGCTACGGTTATTTAGTTATGAACTAAAGCATTTTAGCATGGCATAGAGCAAAAATTAATCAAACAACATTTTAAACATGTTAAACATGGATGAAAGTTGCATATTATGAAACTATATGAAATTCTAAGCAAGTTTCATATATAATTTATCTAGATCCGATGCACGGTTAATTAGTTATTAGATGCATGAAGTCTAGGGGGTTTTCTGCAAAAACTGCTGACTCTGCAATAAAGCTAAAATTGCAGCAACAGAAAAAAATAGAAACAGGCCACATCCGGCTAGCCCAACCGAGGAAAGGCCAAGGAGCTACTCACATTGGGCCAAGGGAGATGGGCCTTGGCGCGGTGCAGCAGAGGAGCAGTTGGGCCTTGGCCAGAGGCTGGCCCATGCTGGAGCAGCCGAGGTCAATGCGTGCGTGCACCCGCAGCGAGACGAACCAGGGGCGCGGCCATGGTCGCGGGGCTCGCAGCGGTGCGAGATCTGGCGCGGAGGGCGGCGGAGCACTGCAGGGGAGGTGAGGAACGGGCAGCTCCGGCGATGGGGGTTCCGGATCCGGGCGGAGATGGCCGGCGGCGTCGACCTGCGAAGGGCATAGAGAGAGAGAGACCATGAGAGAGCAGGGAGACGGAGAGGGAGCAACGAAGGGAGAGGAGAGCAGGGAAGGGGCCTGGGGTCACCGGCGGCGGATCCTGGTCGCCGGAGTTCGGCAGCACGGAGATGGGGTCGCCGACGAGGCAAGGCGAGGCGGTGGTAGCGAGCCGACGCAGGAGACGTTCGGGAACGAGGGCGGTAGCGATGTACGAGCAACAGCAGAGCGATCCGGGCCCATATGGGCGCTGGCGGGATTCCCGTGGGCTCGGCGGGCCTGCAGCTGGAGAGAGGAGGCTGGAGGCAGGGACGACAAGTGGCGGCGCCCGGTTGGCCGATCCGGTGGCTGGGTGGCGGCGCAGCCACTGGGACGCTGCCAAGTGGCGCTGGTGAGGTGGCTGGCGCCGGATTTGGAGGGGGAAGGAGGCTGGTGGCACGGAATTTGAGGAGGGAGGCGGCAGGGAGGTAGGGGAAGGGTTAGGCTGCCAAATTTGGAAGGGGTTGTCCATATATAGGCAGGGATGGCTAGAGTTTGGGTTTATGAGGGTTTTAGGAGCGTTTCGGAGCCTTCGATCGCGATCTGACGGTCCGGAACGGAGGGGGGTTTAGGTGGGCTGCAGGTGGGTTGTGAAAAGAGGTTGGGCTGAGATGAGAGGAGAGGAGTGCAGCCCGACAACTGTTTCCGGAGACCAAAAACGTCCGACGTTTTGACCGACTATAATGTCGTTATAGTTATCCGTTGGGGCATCAATCGAACTCCGAAAGTTATGAAACTTGGCAGGCGGCCTACCTACAACATAACAACACAGCATGCCAACTTTCAACCCATTCCGAGAACATTTTCTGGCCACTTATAAAATAATATTTCGGACATACCGCGGTCGTGTGCAAGTGTGTCTCGGCTCAGAACGGACAACGGACGAAACGAGGAGACCGGGACGGATGCAAGTTTTCAAAACATGATGATGCAATATGCACATGATGACATGACAAGATGCAACACGCAAGCGAATGACATGGCAATGATAGCGAATAACTGGAAGACACCTGGCGCATCGGTCTCGGGGTGTTACAGAAGTGTCCACTTCCATGATGATAAATGGTGCGTCATGGAAGTGCTTTCGTCAAGGGTAACCGACATGTGGCATCCACCATAACAGGTCGCCGTTAAGCTATCTGGTTCCGGTTTGGATCCGATAACCTGTTAACAGCCCGGACCATGGGTATTTTCCACATGTAAAATCATCATTGGTTGGAGGAAACACGTGTCGGCTCACCGTTGGGATAGATGTCATCCACTCATTAGACCGAAGGTGCCTATGATACGTCGACATGTTGCAAGGCCCAACAGAGGCCAATTCCTGTGAAAAGGCCGGCCCGTTTGACTTGGTCAAAAGGTAGTGAGCCGGCCCACGGAAAGCCTCTTAACGACATGTTCGCATATAGCCCATTTACAGCCCGCTAACCTAGGGCCCGTTACGGCCTATCCGAATTAGGCCCAGTATCGTCATCTGGGTCATCCAATACGATTCCAGCCCATTGTAACTTCCGGCCCCTGTATGGCCCATGACGTCTTTCGGCCCATATGACGCCCTTTGTAACTCTTGGCCCATTAACGACCCATGGTCAAACTGGCCCGTAATGAATAGTGTATCGGTTTATACCCATTAATGGCCCATTATTCCAATGGGCCATTTCCAGCCCATGTTATCTTTCGGCCTTCTCAGGACCCATTTATTCTTGGGCTCATTTCCAACATTCGGTTACTTACAGCCCGTTACTAGCCTTTTCTGCTTGTGGGCCAAATTCAGCTCGTGGTTACAGTTGGCCCGTTTGTGGCCCATTAATCCGTTGGTCCGTTTTCATAGCGTCATCAAATACCGCTGATTAACAACGACCTGTTATGGTCGGCCCATGAACAGACGATTCCAACTCTAGCTCGTTTTACGGCCCATAATGTGGTCCGTTATTGGCCCATGTTTAGCCAATAGATCATACGGCCCATAGAAGGACCATTGATGCTACGGCTCGTAGAAGGCCCATTGATGTTATTCCCCATAGAAGCCCATTGTTTCTACGGCCCGTAGGAGGCCCAGGGTCACTACAGTAAATATGTAGCCCATGGTTATTGTGGCCTAGTTTTAAAAACATAGGTTATTGCGGCCACTAGCAAACCATGGAAAAAGAACTGCACTGACTACAAGCAAACAAATAAACAAGACAACAAGCAAATAAATAAGCAAGCAACTTATGCTAAGCTATCACAACTATTACACATATTACATCCATTGAGCATCAAAGTTTGCCACCAGTGCAAATATAGGGAACAAAGCAGCATATCACACACACTGGTTGTCAAAGTTGGCGACCAGTGCAAATAAACGCCGCAGCAAAACAAGTCCAGAACTGAAACCAGTTCAGAAGAGCTCAAGAAACAATATCCTGGGTACCCATAATGCTGGCAAGATGCTTAGCAAGCTTATTACCTTTCTCTTGTTTAGCGCTTAAGTCCTTCAGCGCTTGCTATTGCACCAGAAAGTATGCATCTGAATTCTGCAGGGACTTCCTTAGTCCTTCGGCTTCCTGTTGCAGAACATCTGATCGATGTATTTCAACTTGAAGTTGAGACTCAAGTAGCCGAACTGATTCAGGCAGCGTGTTCGAAGAGCTGGTGCCAACAGTAGTGGCCAGTAACTCGAACACTGCACCAAGACAGGACTTTGGGGTTGTCTCAGTGTCTTCAATATAGTTTTTATCAGCTTTCTTGGAGATTAACGGGGGTGTCTCACTATCTTGAACCTTATATGTATTACTTCCTTTACCATTGCATAATGGGGTACTCTTCTCCAATATTTTATCCGCATTCTAAAAGAGAAACAAAAAGACACATCACAGGTTTACCATGTTGTATATGAATCTCATTTTTGTAAACCAATTCAGTAGTAAGGTGGACAGGATAACAACATGAAACAAACATATATCTATGTAGTATGGTCACTGTATGGTCTATATCATTCTAGTTTATGTTGCCAAATCAAGATAGAGATAAAAATAATATCTATTTAAGACAAAGCATCATAGACAGAATATGAGTGTGGGAAACTACACATAACAACACTTGTAATGTGCACGGTATGAGAACATATTTTTTAATCAATTGAAACTGAAATCAACATAGAGCAAGTTACAACAGCAACCACGTCAAATAAACAGGTTTCAAACATACCTGTTGCGCCATTGGAGTTTCAATTGCATCCTTCAAATTTGAAATTAGTTGGTATGAGTAAATATAGTGATGCAACAGCAAAGGAGTATGAACCATAGCTACGGAACCTGACCTGAGGACAATTCTTCTTCTGCTTTAAGAGTTGACTCGGGGTTCAGAGTGGTGGTCCTCGTGCTTTGGGCACTGCAGTTGCCTTACTAACTGCTTGTGTAAGGGTGTTCTATGGTGGAGATGGTGCTATGTCAACTGGATATGGGTTACTATCTGTTGGGGTTGGGGTTAGAAGGGGTGCTGTTGGTTCTCTGTCCAACTGGGTAGGGGCACAATCTGCGTGAGTCTGGGTTATGTGTGGTGGGGCTGGTTCTTCGGCAAGTACAGCCGTGGTTCTATCTGCATCGATAGGTAGCACGATCTTTTCTGACGCCCGTGTTTTTACTCCCATATATACTGCCATCACCTCCTCCAATTCAAATGGCTCGTAAAGAAGAAAAGTAATTGAATGTACATACATTGCAAGATAGACAGGTGCAATGGATAGTAGGGAAGAAAACAGGGCATGAAATATGATGACTATCTAAACAGGATGACATGATATAACTATGCGATGTGTCTATTAAAGTGGTTGGCATGCCATAATTCACAAACATGCCATCGATGGAAACATGATGGCATGATATAATTCATAGATAGAATGACATAATTCAAAATATGATGACTATGTAAACAGGATGAGATGATATAACTATATTATGTCTTTAGAAAATGGGTTGGCATGCCATAATTCAGATACATGTTGTCTATGTAAACATCAAGGCATGATATAATTCAAATATATGATTTATATACTAAGCAAGTGAGAAGAGGGCAATCATATATGATATGTGTCAACTAAGGAGATGGCATTCAATATTGTGTATATGATGTAAAACTAAGCATTGCAAGACAACATATGCATGATATGAGTAATATAACCCTGCCAAGTTTGAGCATACACCTCAGGGGGATAATAGGACCGGTCATCTTCCTCTGAATCCTCCTCTGAGGAGCTATCTGTAACTAGCAAGATATCTCCTTTAGCAGGTAGCATTGTCTGCTCTGAAGACCTTGTTTTCACTCTAGATTTCTCCATCACCAATTCAAATGGCTGATGCATAGGAAGAGCAGTTGAATATACAAACATTGTCGACAAATGCAATGAGTAATACAAAAAAGGACGGCATGATATAATTCACATATATGACGCTTGGCTAAACAGCATGGCATTGCATAATTCACATACATAATGCCTTGCAACAAGATAGCATTGCATAATTCACATATATAATGTCTTGCAACAAGATGGCATTGCAAAATTCACATACATGGTAATTAGAGACTAAACAGGTGGCATTCACACAAAGCATGTCTAAACTAAGAAAATGACATACCAAAGCAAGACACCATATACACGATATGAGCAATATAACCCTGCCAAGTTTGAGCATGCACCTCGGGGGGGGGGGGACAGGACTGGTCACCTATCTCTGAATTCTCCTCCGAGGAGCTATCTGTAACTAGAAAGACATGCGCTTCGTCAGATAGCATTGTCTTCTCTGGAGACCTTGTTTCCACTCCAGATTTTTCCATGACCGTGTCGAATGGCTGATGCACAAGAAGAGTAATTGAACGTACTAAAATTGTTGACAAATTTAATACGTGATAAAAATGATGGCATGATATAATTCACATATAAGATGACTGGCTAACTAGGGTGGCACTTCAAATTTCACATATATGATGCCTGGCTAAACAAGATGGCATTGCATGATTCACATATATGATAAAGAAACTAAACATATGGCATTCACACAAAGCATGTCTAAACTAAGCAGATGACATATTTGATGTATAAAGTAAGCAATGCAAGGCACCATATGCATGATATTACCAACATCAGCATGCCAAGTTAGAGCAAAGACCTCATAGGATAAATAAGAGTGGTCTTATCCTTCTGAATCCCCCTCAGAACAATTATTTTCCTCTTGATTACAATCCGAAATGGGTGGAGGGGGATGCCTTTGCACCCACCATGGAGCGATGTCTGCATGAAATTTCATTGCCATGCAAGGCTCGTCTCTTTTGCTCTACATGTTCATTTCCATTGTGTACAATAACTCACATGCATAGGAATAAAACATAGTGAGATTATGTAAGGAGTGCATGCACAAATCCAGAGTGATGGTAGCAAACTGTGGATAGACCCAAAACCAATGATAGCGGGCAGATAATAGCTTTAGTTAAAAAATACAGAGAATGGCTCCTTTAATGTTTGTTTCCACCCAACATGAAACTCATAGTAGACACCCAAGATTAACTACATAGTAGACAGATAGTATTGATTGCTGCCCCAATATGTACCCACAACCATTTAAAAACTCAAGTTTGACCATTAGTTTGGACCTGACTCGGAGTCTAATAGGTGAACATGACGATAAAGTAGCATGTCATCATATTAAGCGATGCATAACGTAAGCAGACACGAAAGAGTGCAACCTCACTTGTAGACTCGTGTAGTCCTCAAGGTCATCTACTCAGTTGATTATTGTACTGCAGTTGTCGTGGCTGCCGGCGGTGGGGAAGAAGATCTAAGGCGGCGAAAGGCAGTCTGGAGAGCGGATCCCTGCTATGTTGAACCCTTCCGTCGTTGGAGCACCTGAGCTAGGGTGGAACATAGTGCGGCAGGAGCAGGACAAACCACACAAGGTTTTCTTTGACACATATTTGTAACAGAAGTAATTGTGTAAGGGCTTGTTCGAATTTGAGGATTTTAACAATGCAGGGATAGGAAATACACAGGAATAGGATAGGAATGCACATGCAAAATAGAGAATTTTGAAACATAGGATTTCTGCCAATCCGGGTGTTTGGTTCACAAGAATTGGAAGATCACAGGATGCAAAGAAGCATGGTGAGATTAAGTCAAACCACAAGAAAATGTATGGTTATAATGCTATTATGCTACTATCTCTTAGTCTTGTGCTTCATGAATAGGAATTTGAAAAGGAGGACAAGTGGATGTTAAAATTCCTATATTCTTTCTTTCAAAGAGACACTAAAGGAACAAATCCTAAAGTTTACCTTTGGCCCATTCCTTTGAACCAAATGCATGAATAGTAGTACCATAGGAAACTTTCCAATTCCTATGTTTTTCCTTCACTTTTCCTTTCAAACACTGGTGATTCTAGTAGGCAGGCTTGAGCAGGTAAAAGCCTACACTCAAAAAATGTTTTTGTGCTACATCTACTACTTTGGACCCAGGCCACTGCCCTACTAGCTCAACTCCCAGGCCCATCTACAAATGCACAGCTCAAACGCGCGGAGATAAATAATGATGGCATTCAAGAGAGTCCATCATGGATAGCTAAGTTGCCTCGTACCTCACTTCTTATCATATAGTAGGTGAAACTAATAGTATTTCACGGTACTACGTGTGCGCAGTGGATAATATATATAACATGTAGAGTAAAAAGGAGATGCAACAAGTTTACCACCTCTTTGGTGAAGCCATTTCGATCTCAGCGTGATTAGGTTGGTCAGTGAGGATGCTCCGGCTGATTTGGCTATCCGAGGAGGGGAAGAAGATCTTAGGCGTCTACAGATGGAGCCCGGAGTACTGCTCCGCTGTGATGGAGGGTTTCGTCGTCGGAGCAGCTCCGGTGAGTTTTACGACGGCGAGGCTGAAGCAGGACAAGAGAGACAACGTTAACCTGAGTGGAATTCTAATAGCATCTCCAGTCGATGATGTAAAATACATAACCACAAAGTGCTAGATGTAAAATACATCAGCCGCTCATCTCTGAACTTAACTATTGAAACTGAATTTAACTTTGAAACTGAATTTATCAAAACTGAATTTTACTGTCGAAACGGAACGCACTAGTAGACAGTTCGGCTAGTAGTCTGGCGCCTGATGATAGGGCAACATCGGAATCATCCCGCTCATCTTCTATGAGTCCGGTGTTGAGCCCAGACCTCGATTATATCCGGTTCATGGAAGGGACGCTGCCTCTGGAGTCGTCAACAACAACCAGACAGACGAGGAGCCGTAGGAGGACGAAGAAGAGGACGACGATGATGATGAGGAGGAATGGTCGAACGAGGAGGAGGACAACGATGACAGTAACGACGATGACGACGGCGGCGGTGATGAAAAGCCAATGTTCAGTGGCAAGAAGCATCGTCGCTAAGACGATGTCGTGGGGCCATCCAACAAGAACAACAACAAGAAGAAGGACTAAATTAAGCAGACTGTACATATCTTTGTTTATCCTGTCAATCTCATCTCAAACGGTTAGTAATATGTATTCGATAGAGATCTTCTACATTATCGCCAACAGGTTGGTTTGTTGAACCGTGTGCCCCGACGAGCACACAATTCACAAATAAAGACCGTATGGGCTGTCTATAATGATCGCACACAATTTTGATTACCGATCTGTTTGCCGGGTATCACACACATCTTGTTACACCGAATCGTTTGTGTTCACCTCACTCATTGCAAACGGTTCATCGGAGTGAACTATATGCCGTATATCACACACACCTTGATCTGGCTGCCCATTTTTGTTTTTCTGTCTCGTCGCAAACAGTTCATACAGATCAACCGTATGCCCCTCATCGTACACACAGCTATAATCTGAACCGTGTTTGATGTATCATTCATTGGGAACATTTTGCATGATTTCAGACAGCTTTCATACAACATCATTTGCGATTATTGCATTGCACATAGTTTCTCGAAGGGTCTCTCATCGTAGTGTCGCGTTAGCAGCATCCTGCAGTAGTGAGAAGTGCTTGTGTTTTGAGGTTTGTGCATTATGCTTAAGTTCAACCATGGAGTCTTCTAGATTGTACATGTGGCAAAATCTTGTGGAATGTAGATGATATCCAATGGCCAGTAGTGCTCGGATTTGCCATCTCTACACCATCGGATTGGCTTCATCCAACGACCATCTTTCAAAGTTAAAGTTATTCGCAAACTATATAAAAATATAAAATATAATATATATAGGGGTATAGATATAGATATGTGATGTGAAAGCCACACATCATCTCCAATTAGAATAGTGTGTCCATGCATCAATGCAATGTGGCCAAACGATGTCTGCCATCGGTATCTCAAATTCAAATCTGCCAGACCTTCTTCAATGTGTATACAGTATAGCTTGCTCGTTTCCAAACCACACCGCGCATATCTCAGTTATATTCACGCATGCATGGGTTTCAAACATCATGATCTCTTATTCAAATATTTAAATTCAACTTTACATTGATTATGACCTCACCTAGTCTTTTACACCCACACAGTCGTCTTCTCTTTATGATTTTATCAGTAACTTTCTCTCGTGCATGCATGCACACACACTACCACTCGGCATTATCCATCGCACACATGCAATCTTTTTCTTCAGGTCGGTCTCCCATGCATGCACACACACACACCTCCCCCTCTTCATCATATCGGGCATTGTTTATGTCTCATGTACATGTGTAAAGATCGATGTTCCTCTATGTGTGTGTATATATAACTAGGTCTTTCCCAGTTTTCCAAACAAACTGATCGATCTATATATCTAGTGAGGTCTCACCCTCTTTCACATGTACTCATCTATCGATCTATACCTCTCTATATAGGATTACATAGATAATACACCCATATTAATTACATATCCAACGCCCCCCTCACATCATCCATGCCTCCCGCTTCATCTCTCAGACGCGTGCATAGTGGCGAAGACTAATATGAATGTGATCAGTAGATCAATTGCTGGTGAAATGGTTAAGTTGATGAACTGGCCCTCCTCATAAAGGATTAGCAATTCTTGGCCCCCTAGCTCATTTATTTTCATTGGCTCCGCCACTTCGCAGAACAGTGCACATTCTCACCCCTGTCTTTAAATAGTGATCTTGCACTTGTGCACTCCTTCATTTGTCTCCCTCCACTTGGCCCGTCGCACCATCTTCCAGCCCCCACCAGATTTTGCCCCATGTACAATCTAGAAGACTCCATGGTTGAACTTAAGCATAATGCACAAACCTCAAAACAAAAGTGCTTCACCTTTGCTCTAGAATCTTCTGTATCATAACTGCCCAAACTTTTTTTCTAGTTGAATTGCCATTATTTGTTTTTACTTTATGCTTTACAACACAAAATCCCATGAATCATAAAATAGATTAACTTTTTTATAAAAATTAATTGATTTTGAATGAGATGAATTATACCAATTAAACGAACGTCTACATCATGCATATATGACTCAAAGCATACATGCTATAGTGTGGTATTTATTCATAATTTGGTTGCCAAATATGATGTGTGCAATGCACGTGTACCTTACTAGTACTTCTAGTATGTGCAAAACACGTAAATTAGAATTCCAATAGCATGCTACACAGTGTCTCTCTTTCAGTTGATGAAGCCACGTGGCACATGTGGAGGCGTTGTCACGACCTCCTTGTGTGGACTGATCACAGTGACGTGCTGCTGGTTCCAAAAGAATGTACTCGTCCTCTCTCACGCACACTAGTAGTACATGCACGAAGCAAAGATGTGCACACACATACTCATTCCCTTGCACGCACACATGGGTACACGGTGGGACGCATTTTTGTACAAAGATCCACCCCATGTGATAATTTGACGCGTGTAAAGTCCTTCACTTAATTGATGGTCAATTAATATAGCGCATGCAAATTGAGTGGACGTGAGGGAGGTAGTAGTTGAGAAAGACACTACTACACCACTGCATGCATGCGAGTAGTTAAATCATGGGTTGCTACTTCCAGTGGTCTCTTCGTATTTTGTGCCAATTTTTGACCATATTTTTAAGTAACATAATATTTATGCATATCATAAAAAGTGGCACAAAAAAGGGGCCAATAAACCAGGATGCATGTAGCATGATCAATTTTTGCAAGGGCTACTGTTGTTGGCCTTTGTATTTAAATATGGAGGGAGTGGAGTAGTACTATCTTTATCTTCGCCTCGTAGGGCTCTCGCAGCGTCTAGGCTCGCCTCGCCCACCGGATCCCTCCATGGATAATCCCTTAGATCTCAGGATCCCGCGGGCTGCCGTCTCGCTGCAGCTCGCAGCACTGCCACCTTTGACCTAAACCCACATGTGTTTTAGAGGGGATCCATTGCTCTGGAATCATATATCAGTGTTGCCGGAGGACATGCCAGGGCTTCGTTTCAGGTGGTGGGCAGCAAGGTCAAATCGGATCGAGGAAGTGTCGCATCGATTGGAGAGAAGTTCGAAGGAGCTGCGCCTGACGCAGCACAAGGTGGAGACGCAAGTCAGCATCTGGCAGCGTCGCGTTGATTTCGAGCTAGGGCTGATGGCAGAGATCATATTCATGGAGTCAACTGCGGAGGAAGGAACGCGCATGCCTATGGAATGGCATGAGCAGCCGGTGCAACTGTTCAAATGGGCGGTAGGAGAAGCCAAATTGCGAGACTAGCTGTGGTGGCGCCGCTGGGCATGCATCATATGCGCGGTGAGCTGCCCTCCTTCCCCGCCAGCGATGCAGTGACCTACTCGGTTGCTATTGTAGTGAACTTGCGGCGCCATGGCGGTTTGCAGCCGTGACAATCAATCCATCCATATGTATTGTATTCCTGTGTAAATACTTGGTCGTTTGGAAAAAGAAGGTAATTGATTTATCACTAGTTTTTGAATGCTTGGTCATGACAATCACCCGAAGCCACAAACCAGAAGTCTCCATCGCATAATTCTTATTGTTGGTCGCACCAATAGACGGTCGGTTGGACCCGCGACACACATCGACTTGGTCTGACAAGTACGACTAGTTACATCACTGACTTGTGCGACCACATTTGAGCGGTAGTACTTGAAATTTGTGTTCCAGGAAACTCACTCGGTGCTGTTTCGGGCCTCGAAACCAAAACCATAAATTAATCTTTAGCGTGTTCCCATCACATTCCAAAGTCTATAGTATAATTGACCATGTACGTATCAAACCTCAATGTGTTCCCACTATGCAGGTTTTAGTATTAGTGCTAGTACTGGGTTATAAAAAGGGGAACTAGTACCTAGCCGAAAATCACTCTACCTCTTCCTCCTCATAAGTCTTTATTGTTTGTCCATCCTGGCCATGGCTGGTGTGTAGAGCTCTCGGTCGAGAACTACTCGTAACAAGGGAGCAACAACCAAGTCCACGGAAAAAAATAGAGGGATCGTCGCTTGGCAGAGCCTCGAAAGATCTCTCACGGGCAGGCGAGGGCTCCCAGGAGCGCCCTAGCCACAGAGGCGAGGAATCCTAGGTGCGCCCTAGCCGCGGAGGCGAACATGCTGAGCTAGTGGCGCTAGAGTCGTTATCCCTCGATGACATGCCCGATCAGCTCAATAAGCAGGAGGAGTTCATCGATGACTTGGTGGAGCTGCTGAAGGAGAGCCTCGACGACATGCCCGCTGAGCTCAATGAGCAGCGGGAGTTGACCGCCGGCTTGGTGATGCTGCTGAAGAAGAGCATTGCCTCAGATAAGAAGGCAACCGGTGAAATACTGCAACTTCAGGAGGACAAGGCAAAGCTCGACCATGAGCTCGACCTGCTGAAGGAGGAGAACACCAGCTGGAAGAAGCTACATGAGAAGAGTAGTTCCTCGATGAAGATGCTGCAAGCCCTCGTCATGGAACAGAAGGAGGAGTTGGTGAAGCTCCGCATCGAGCACCCGGCTGTTGTCAAGGTACGTAATGCAGCCGTGGAACAGATGACGAAGGCTCGTGTCCAGAAATCCCGCATCATGGACAGAATGAAGAAGATGGCGAAGGAGATTGAGGGAGTCATGGACTAAGGGGTCCTTGGGCGTCCGGCCTGTTAGCCATGGGCCAGACTGATGGGCTGTCAAGATACGAAGACCAAAGACCACACCCTGTCCGGATGGGACTCTCCTTGGCATGGAAGGCAAGCTTTCCGGTCAACTATGTAGATTCCTTTCTCTGTAACCGACCTTGTGTAACCCTAGATCCCTCCCGTGTCTATATAAACTAGAGGGCTAGGTCCTTTGATCGGCCGAATACTCATCATCATAGCCATACAAGCTAGACCTATAGGGTTTAGCCATTACGGTCTCAAGGTAGATCAACTCTTGTAATACTCGTATTCATCAATATCAATCAAGCAGGACGTAGGCTATTACCTCCATAGTGAGGGCCCGAACCTGGGTAAACATCATGTCCCTTGTCTCCTGTTACCATCGACCTTAGATGCACAGTTCGGGACCCCCTACCCGAGATCTGCCGGTTTTGACACCGACATTGGTGCTTTCATTGAGAGTTCCACTATGCCGTCGACGAAAGGTCCGATGGCCTCTTCAATCGTCGATAGTGACGCTGTCCAAGGAGAAACCTTCCTCCCCGGACAGATCTTCGTGTCTGGCGGCTTCGCACTGTGGGCCAACTCGTTTGGCCACCTGGAGCAGATCGATAGCTATGCCCCTGGCCATCAGGTCAGATTTTGGAGCTTGAATTATATTGAGGACATCGGTGGAGATTTGATCTTCGCCGGATTCGAGACCGTAGTGACCGCTCCTGGTCACCCTGACGAACATGACCTAAATCTGTCGTCAGACCGCATCCAGGAGATAGTTCCTGTGACAACTCTGGCCTTTGAGCCGGAGCATATGGCGCCATCCAAGGATTGGAGGCTTGACCCCACCACGGAGGCCACAGATTCCCCGGCGCTGGACTTAACCTCACACAATATCTGTGTCACCGGAATTCCGGACTCGTCTCTGGTTACAAGTTTCGAACCATGTAAGCCCGCGGACACCGAACTTGATCCCACATCGATCTTTGAATTCAGCGCCGCATACATCTTCCAGCACTCGCTCTTGGGCGATGTGTTGAACTCATTAAAGAACTTGTCCTTGGCGGAGGACTCTCAGCCGAACTATGTATGGTTCGAACTAGAGGTTGATGATGGGGAATTTTTCTTCCCACTCGCCACCCGCTTCATAGCCACTATCGAGGATTTAACCGACATGCTTGACTATGGCTCCGAAGACATCGCCAGTACGAACGATGATGCCGACAAGGAGCAAGGCCAAAACCCGAAATTCACTGGACGACAGACGGCCACTTCTTCCTACGACGTATACATGGTGGACACACCTGGAAAAACTAACAATGATGAAAAAGAGGATCCAGTTGAGGATAAACCTCCTGAGAGACAGCCCAAGCACCAACTTCCTCGATGCTGCTCTAAGTCACGTCGTTATAAAGACTGTAGTACGGGCACCGGAAAAAATAATACTCTGAACGATGCCGAAAATAATGAAGACCCCGTCAGGGTAGCCTCCGAACAGGGGGAACGGGATAATGGGAAAGTTAGCCCTGATGAACAGGCCATACTCGGAGACTCGGAGGACCGTAAATATCTTCCGCTCTTCGAGGAAGAGGAGAGCCTCGGCGACGAGGATTTCATCGTTCCTGAGGAACCTCTCGAGCAGGTGCGCTTCAAACGCCGGCTAATAGCCATTACAAGGAGCCTGAGAAAGAAACAGTTGCAGATTCAAGTGGACCAAGATCTGCTCAATGATAGATGGACCAAAGTCCTGGCCGACGAAGAATACAGCCTTAGTGGCCCAGCCAAAAGCTACTCGAAGCATAGATTGCTACCTCAGTTTGATGACAAGGCGTTGGAGCCCATACCATCATCGCACAATGCGGCAGGTCGACCACACCTTGTTCTGGGTAAAGCGGTAACTCAAGCCGAACACCAGACTGCCTCACCTCGCTGTAAAGGCAAGAACAAAACAGCTCGGGGTTGTACATACGATGTAACACCCTCGATGCGACTATAGCTCCCACGTGTCGAGGCACGACTTAGAGACATAATCGCATTGAAGGTATATGTCGCAAGTTAGGCAATCTTCACAACATCCCATGTAATAGGATAATAATAGGGGAGATAGCATAGTTGGCTTACACTCGCCACGTCAATCAAGTACATAAATAACATTACAACATCCAAACACTCATGGCCTGACTACGGTGCCAAAATAAAAGATAACCCAACATGCGACACGGTCCCGATCACCCCCAACTGGGCACCACTACTGATCATAAGGAAAGGAAACATAGTAACGTTGAGAGTCTTCGTCGAACTCCCACTTGAGCTCAAACATGTCTCCTGGAGCGGAATCATCAGGCCCTGCATCTGGTGTAATAGTAATCTGTGAGCCACAGGGACTCAGCAATCTCGCACCCTCACGATCAAGACTATTTAAGCTTATAGGTAAGTCAAGGTACAAATATATGTGGAGCTGCAGCAAGCGACTAGCATATATGGTGGCTAACTTATTCGCAAAAGAGAGCGAGAAGAGGAGGCAAAGCGCGAGCGAGAAACTAGAGGACAACCTGCGCAAAAATTACTCCAACACCGTGTCCACTTCCCGGACTCCGCCGAGAAGAGGCCATCACGGTAACACACTCAGTTGATTCATTTTAAATAAGTTAAGGTTCAAGTTATCTACAACCGGACATTAACAAATTCCCATCTGCCCATAACCACGTGCACGGCTTTCGAAAGTTCAAATCCCCGCAGGGGAGTCCCAACTTAGCCCATGACAAGCTCTCACGGTCAACCAAGGAATAGACCTCCTCCCAAGACGTTCCGATCAGACTCGGTATCTCCGTTCTTCAAGACACTTCGACATGTTAAAACAAGACCAGCAACACCGCCCGAATGTGCCGACAAATCCCGATAGGAGCTGCACATATCTCTTTCTCAGGGCACACTCAGATGAGCGCTCCATACAACTAAAACCAAACCTCGAGTTTCCTCGAGGGGGCGCTACACAGGACTCTAGTTTGTACCAACACTCAGAGGAGCACTGGCCCGGGGGGGTTAAAATAAGATGACCATTGGGCTCCGGAAACCCAAGGGAAAAAGAGGCTAGGTGGAAAATGGTAAAACCAAGGTTGGGCATTGCTGGAAAAGCTTTAATCAAGGCGAACTATCAAGGGGTTCCCATTATAACCCAACCGTGTAAGGAATGCAAAATCCGGGAACATAACACCGATATGACGGAAACTAGGGCGGCAAGAGTGGAACAAAACACTAGGCGAGAGGCCGAGCCTTCCACCCTTTACCAAGTATATAGATGCATTAAGATAACATGGCAATATAATGATATCCCAACAAGTAAATAAATGTTCCAACAAGGAACGGCCTTCAATCTTCACCTGCAACTAGCAACGCTATAAGAGGGGCTGAGCAAAGCGGTAACATAGCCAATCAACGGTTTGCTAGGACATGGTGGGTTAGAGGTTTTACATGGCAATTTGGGAGGCTTGAAAGCAAGTGGTAGGCATCGTAGCATTGGCATAGAAAAAGAGCGAGCAAACTAGCATAGCAAAGATAGTAGTGATTTCGAGGGTATGATCATCTTGCCTGCACAGTTGTCAGAGTTGACTGGATCCTCGAAAGCAAACTCAACGGGCTCCTCGTTAGCGAACTCGTCTCCCGTCTCTACCCAAACAAGACAAACAAGCAACAAGGACACAATCAACCACGTGCAAGGAACAAACAAAATGATGCAAAGATGATATGCTATGCGGGATGTGATGCGGGATGCATATGCAAGATGTGACAGGAAATGCAAGAACCTGGCCTCAACATGGAAATCCAAGTGTGCCACTGGAAAGATGAGATGAAATCGCTTGAAAACGATATAAGGAACGCCGGAATCGGAGTTACGGTTTGGAAATGGCAAGCGATTCAAATAGGACACCGGTCTGCGGTTTACAATGAGTAGCCATCTAAATGCAATGAGATGAACATGCTACAGCACCCAAACATGGCAACAAAATACATGGCAGGGATGCATTCATGATGCTTAACAAAAGTCTAGCACTGAGCTACGGCCAATTCATCCATTAACAGGTTCAAACAAGCATGGCAAAAATGCACATGGCAAACAGATCTCAGACTTAGTGAAATTAACACTTGTCTAGAATTTCAGATCAGGTAGCACTCTTCGGAGCAACAAAACTATATTCTACAGGACCTGAACATGGCAAGGTAAAGCATGGCATGGAGCTAATCAAAGATCTTAACAAAAGTCCCTTAGTGACCTTGAGCCAAAAGGGATCAGAAAATACAATTGCAAGCATGTGAACATAGCAAAAACATAATCAGATCACATACTTAGTGAAAACTGGAGCATGCTGAAAACAGATATCAAGTAGGCATGTTTACGAGCTCGATGCACTCAATACGGAGCAAGTCATGATAAGCTAAGCATACATCCATCAAGAATACACAAAATTCAAGCTATACATGGCAAGAACAATAGAATAGCATGCACGGATCAACTACAACATCATCGGCAAAATTGCAAACAAGTTGACAATCTGCCCAGATTCACAAAGTAGCAAATGTAGAGCTCGATTGACTCAAGCTAGGGTGCTCCATAATTGCAAACAAAGACATGGATGGATAGAGCACTACAAGATTAACAAAACATCCTTACTGATCATCCTCAAAAGAGGCACGGATCACTAGGAAACAACATGAACATATGGCAATATGAAATAAACAGCTCAAGGACTTAGTGGAATTGCTAAGTCCCTGAAAACAGAATTACCAAGTGCACCACTTTGCAAGCTTGTGCTAGTCACCACACACATCACAAAAATACATGGGTTGCACCTCTGGAAAGATGACAAAAACCTTAACAAAACATATGTAGAGCTCATGGGCATATCATGCACACATTAATCATGGCAAAAATGACAAAAAGCTAAATGGAGTAGCAGATCTGACAATTATCTCAAGTAGTACTCTTCTAACAGCATTTCGGGCATCAAGATGAACTCAAATAAAATGATGCAATGGAATGAAATGATGTACTCTCTAAGATGAACAATTTGATGTGCTATATGCACGAATCGGATCTACGGATGCAAAGTTACGAGGCTATGAACATGGGCATATGGATTAGGGTTCGAGAGAAAAAGTCAACCCGAGGAGATATTTTCAGATCTGGATCGGGGGCATGCAAAACGAGGTCGGCCGGGGCACTGTTCACCGGCGGCGGTGATGACGCCGAAGGAGGTCGCCGGAGTGGCCGGACGTCGAGGAGGCGGCGGACGACGGTGGCGGCGCTCGGCGGCCGGGCGGCGAGCACCGGGCGACGGGGTGGCGAGCACCGGGGACGGTGGGGTCGCGGTGCGAGGCGCCGGCCGGTGTTGATGGCGGGCGGCGGCGCCGATGGCCTCGGGTGGCCGGCCGCGAGGAGGGTGGCGGCGCCCTCGGGCGAGTGGAAGCGGGGCGATGTGGGCCGCGGAGGGCCCCTCGCGGGCTCCGGCGGGCCCCGAGCGGTGGCGGCGAAGTGGGGCGCCCGCAGGGACACGTGGCGCTCCCCTGTTGGCGGCGGCGGATCGGGCGGACACGTCCGATCGCGGACGGACGTGTCCGACCGGCGTGGAGACGAATTTTTAGGGTTTTGGACGAGGGGGATCCGGATTTGGAGTGGGGGGTGTATATATAGGCTTAGGAGGAGCTAGGAGAGTCCAAATGAGGTGCGGTTTTCGGCCACGCGATCGTGATCGAACGCTCTAGTTGATGGAGAAGGCTTAGGTGGGTTTTGGGCCAAATTGGAGGGGCGTTGGGCTGCAACACACACGAGGCCTTTTCGGTCCCTCGGTTAACCGTTGGAGTATCAAACAAAGTCCAAATGATACGAAACTTGACAGGCGGTCTACCGGTAGTAAACCAAGGCCGCTTGGCAAGTCTCGGTCCAATCCGGAAATGTTTAATCCTCACACACGAAAGAAAGCTAGAAATGGCCACCGGAGGAGAACGAAGCGCCGGAATGCAAAACGGACAACGGGGAAAATGCTCGAATGCATGAGATGAGTACGTATGCAAATGCAATGCACATGATGACATGATATGAGATGCATGACAACGATAACAACACACGGCGACAAAGACCCGAACCCGAGAAAATAAAATAACTTAACGCCGCAAACGGCAAGAGTTGGAGTACAAATTGGGAAAGTTACATCCGGGGTGTTAGAACACTCCACCACTACGAAAGGATCTCGTCCCGAGATCTAGGACTGAAAGAACGCCGGGTACTCAGAATGAAGGTGATCCTCGCGTTCCCAGGTAGCTTCACGGTCGGAATGGTGTGACCACTTGACTTTGAGAAATTTGATTGACTTGTTGCGAGTCTTGCGTTCAGTCTCTTCGAGAATAGCAACGGGGTGCTCACGATAAGAGAGATCTTCTTGGATCTCAATGTCCTCGAAGTTGACAGTGCGGTCAGGAGTCTTGAAGTACTTTCGAAGCTGAGAGACATGGAACACGTCATGAACATTTGCAAAGTTTGAAGGAAGCTCGAGTTGATAGGCGAGGTCGCCTCTCTTGCTGACAATCTTGAAAGGTCCCACGTATCTAGGGGCAAGCTTCCCTTTGATTTCGAAGCGACGAGTACCTTTCAAAGGAGACGCGGAGGTAAACATGATCTCCGATCTCGAAAGGCAAATCACGATGCTTACTATTATAGTAGCTCTTCTGACGGGATTGGGCTGCTTTGAGGTTATCTCGAATGACTTTGCGCATTTCCTCTGCCTCTGTGATTAAGTCATTACCCAAAAGCTGACGTTCACCGGTTTCAGACCAGTTGAGAGGGGTACGGCACTTCCTGCCATACAGAATTTGAAATGGGGCCTTGCCCGAACTTGCTTGAAAATTGTTGTTGTAGGAGAATTCAGCGTAAGGAAGACAATCCTCCCACTTCATGCCGAAGGAGATCACACAAGCCCTGAGCATATCTTCAAGAATCTGGTTGACACGCTCGACTTGACCGCTAGTTTGAGGATGGAAAGCTGTGCTGAAGCGGATGTTGGTGCCCATGGGCTTCTGAAAAGAATCCCAAAACTTGGATGTAAAGATGCTGCCACGGTCTGAAGAGATCACTTGTGGAATACCATGGAGAGAGATAATTCGAGAGGTATAAAGTTCCGCCAATTGAGCTGCAGTGATCGACTCTTTGATAGGAAGAAAGTGAGCCACTTTAGTGAGTTTGTCGACGACAACGAATATAGCATCATTGCCACGCTTGGACTTTGGAAACCCAGTCACGAAGTCCATCTCAATGTGGTTAAACTTCCATTCTGGAATGGCAAGAGGTTGGAGGAGTCCCGCTGGCCTTTGGTGTTCTGCCTTCACTCTTCTGCAGACATCACACGCATTCACGAACTGAGCAATCTCGCGCTTCATTCGAGTCCACCAATAAGCCTGCTTAAGGTCCTGATACATCTTCGTGCTCCCAGGGTGGATGGAGAGGAGAGAATTGTGAGCCTCGTTCATGATCACTTTACGGAGGTCACCTTTGGGTACAAAAATACGATCCTTGAAGAAGAGAGTGTCCTTGTCATCAAGGCGGTAGCACTTGTACTTGGGTTGACTCTTGGCAATCCCAATCTTCACCTTTTTCACCATAGCATCAAGAAGCTGAGCTTGGCGAATCTGGTCTTCCAAGGTAGGAGAGACTTGAAGGTTGGCGAGGAAACCTTGAGGAACAACTTGCAGATTAAGTTTGCGGAAAGCTTCACAAAGCTTGGGTTGATAAGGCTTGAGAATCAGACTGTTGCAGTAAGCTTTCCTGCTCAATGCGTCAGCAATCACATTGGCCTTTCCTGGAGTATACTCGATACTCGGATTATACTCTTGAATCAATTCGACCCATCGAGTCTGCCTGAGGTTGAGATTAGGCTGAGTGAAGATGTACTTGAGACTCTTGTGATCAGTGAAAATGTCCACTTTTCTTCCCAATAGAAGATGTCTCCAAGTCAAAAGAGCATGCACAACTGCCGCTAACTCGAGATCATGAGTGGGGTATTTCTTCTCATTAGGCTTCAACTGGCGAGAGGTATAAGCAACAACTTTCTTCTCTTGCATCAATACTGCGCCAAGACCTTGGAGAGAGGCATCACAAAAGACCCCGTACGGCTTGGATTCATCAGGAGGAGTGAGAACTAGAGCAGTGATCAATTTCTCTTTCAAAGTGTTGAAAGCAATGTCACACTCCGGAGACCAAACGTACTTGACGTGCTTCTGGAGAAGATTAGAGAGAGGCTTTGCAATCTTAGAAAAGTTTCCAACGAATCTTCGGCAGTAGCTTGCGAGACCGAGGAAGCTACGGAGTTGCTTCACGTTCTGAGGAGGTTCCCAATTCACAATTGCAGACACCTTCTCAGGATTCACGGCAATGCCCTTGGCAGAGATGATATGACCAAGATAAAGAACCTCATCGAGCCAAAATTCACATTTGGAGAACTTGGCGTAGAACTGATGTTCCCTGAGGTTATCGAGTACCAAACGCAAGTGCTTGGCATGATCTTCCTTGTTCTTGGAGAAAACCAGAATGTCGTCGAGATAGACCAAGATGAAGCCATTGGTGTAGGCATTGAAGATGAAGTTCATAATGCGAGAGAACGTCGGAGGAGCGTTGACGAGACCAAAAGACATGACTGTGTATTTATATGAACCAAAGCTTGTCCTAAAAGCCGTCTTGGGAATATCTTGCTCACGGATTCGAATCTCATGATAACCCATACGGAGATCAAGCTTGGAGAATACTTGGGCACCTTTGAGTTGTTCGAACAGCTCATTGATGTTGGGAAGTGGGTATTTGTTCTTGATGGTCTTCTTGTTCACTGGATGGTAATCAACACAAAGTCGGTCCGTTCCATCCTTCTTCTTCACAAAAAGAACACCACAACCCCACGGAGAAGAACTAGGCCGGATGAGACCCATTTTCTCTTGAATATCGAGTTGCTTCTTCAGCTCCTTCAAATCTTCAGGTCCGAGCTTGTAAGGACGTTTGCACACAGGTTCCGTGCCGGGCTCAAGATCAATAATGAATTCAACTGGCCGGTGCGGAGGCATTCCTGGAAGCTCTTCTGGAAAGACGTCTTGATATTCGCAAACGACATGAATTTGCGAGATAGCATCCAGTTCACCCTTCTCACTGAGAGAAAAAAGACGGATGGTATCATCACGAGCGGCAAAGACAATTACATCCTCAGACGAATGAGTCAATTGAATCTGCCTGGCTGCATAATCAAGCTGAGCCTTGTGCTTAGAAAGCCAATCCATTCCGAGAATAAGGTCAATATCCGAGTTACCAAGAACAATTGGGGAAGAAAGGAACTTGTAGTCGCCCAATGTGATAGTAACCTCCGGGACGCAGGTGTTAGCTGTCATCTGCTTGCCCGGTGACACAATTTGCAAGGAACTTTGCAGATACTGATAATCGCACTCATACTTTGATGCAAAAGGTTTGGAAATGAAGCAATGCGATGCACCCGTGTCAAAAAGAACTTTTGCAGGAATATCATTAATAGGAAGGTTACCCATGATGACATCTGACGAATCCTCGGCGTGAGCTGCATTCATCAAGTTGACCTTGGCATGCTTGGGGTTATGCTTGACCACAACTGTACTTGCCGATCTGACAGGAGGAGGAGGAGTAAGACGCCTCTGGTTGAAACACTTGTTGGCATAGTGACCCTTTTGTTGGCACTTGTTGCACGTGACCTCTGAAAGCGGACGGTGATACGGAGCACTAGATCTTGGAGCTTGAGACGAAGTCTTGTTCTGAAAGCCAGGGTTGGGTGAGTGGGAAGAACCACTACCACTTTTGCTCTTCTGCTGATACGGCTGACGGAACGGAGGAGGAGGAAGCCAATACTTCTGCTGCTTGGCCACTTGAGTAGAGGAAGAAGGAGTAACATCTCTGACTCGCTTCTTGGAAGCATCACACCTCAACTGAGCAGCCTCTTGCTTCAGTGCCATGTTGTAGAACTCATCGTACCTCAAGGGCTCGAAGAGAACAAGAGCTAGCTGAATTTCTTCTTTGAGATCACCCCTGAACTGGTATATCATGCTCTTCTCATCAGGGACGTCCTGCTTGGCAAAGCGGGCGAGCTTCTGAAACAACTTGTTGTAGTCATAGACAGACAAAGAACCTTGCTTCAGGTTGCGGAATTCCTCATGCTTGCTATCAACCACGCTTTGAGGAATATGATGAGCTCTGAAATCTTGACGGAAATCATCCCAAGTGATAACACGTCCACCTCTGGAATCCTTGTACTGCTGGAACCATTCTGCAGCTTGATCTTTGAGTTGGAAGGAAGCGAACTTAACAAAGTCCTCAGGCCTGACGTTACTGCACTCGAAATGCTTGCACAGATCCACAAGCCAATCGTCAGCATCGGTTGCCTCAACACAATTGCTGAAAGTCTTTGGCCCGTTTGCAAGGAACTGGTTGAGTGTAGCAAAGTGATTCTGATTGTTGCCTTGGTTCCCTTGGTGACCTTGATTGCGCTCTTGAAGAATTTGCATGATCAACTGTGTGTTTGCATTGGTTGCGGCCATCACAGCTTGCCATGCCTCCGAAGGAGGTTGAGGTGGTGGCGGATTAGGATTCGGAGTCATGCGCATTGGAGGAGCCATCCTGAAGAGGTTGACATCCATTAGCACATTGATAGACAAATATTGAAGCTGAATCCAACAGAATGAAAATTGCAACATATAGTCTTCACATCCGAACAAAATGAACAAATGCATTCCTCTTGAAATGGTCTCATATCCATAAATTGAGAAGCCACGTAGAATTAAGGTAGAGAAATAAATCAATAAGGTACGGATCAAGAACGAATAATCAGTAAGAAATCCCAATCTCAAACCAATATCCGTGGAAGAAGAACTAGAGCTACTAGAATTCCCACCTATGAAACTGCCGAACCTTTCCGGTTATGCAATCAGGTGTTGGGGATACAGGGGAAGCATAATATCTCACTCAAATCTAGCAAATCCTACATCCAGTTGTATCCATCCTTCAACACATAACCAAGAAACCTTCGGAAACCATCTACCTCAACCTTCAAAAAGTATCCGTTATACAAGTTATGGCGATACTCCCGAACTCCCGCCCCAGTACTGGGTGGCGTCGAGGTTATCTCACCAACGAACTGCATAAAAGAGATTTTCGATGTCGGCATACTAAACTCAGGTATTCCAGAACTGCAACGATAAAATTATGACGACAACACCTCAGAGCTCAACTCCCCAGGACACTTCCACTAAACCCCTGACAGGAGGCACCAAGACAATGTTCTCATCATAAAACCATCGAAACGATTCCAAGATACCCGCGTGATCCTAAATTTTTTTAGTGAAATTAGAGAAGAGAAGAGTCAAAACTCTACGTCAAGATGCCTTACCAGAGCGATGAGGAGACTGGGAAGTAAAAAGAATTCCTAAACTCTCCGATATATAATTCCTAATGACTCAAAACATTTTACTAGACACAACTCGGCCGCTAAAAACGATCAAGCAATGGGGCTCCTAAGGTCGGGGAAGGCTCTGATTACCAACTTGAAACACCCTCGATGCGACTATAGCTCCCACGTGTCGAGGCACGACTTAGAGACATAATCGCATTGAAGGTATATGTCGCATGTTAGGCAATCTTCACAACATCCCATGTAATAGGATAATAAAAGGGGAGATAACATAGTTGGCTTACACTCGCCACGTCAATCAAGTACATAAATAACATTACAACATCCTTACACTCATGGCCCGACTACGGTGCCAAAATAAAAGATAACCCAACATGCGACACGGTCCCGATCACCCCCAACTGGGCACCACTACTGATCATTAGGAAAGGAAACATAGTAACATTGAGAGTCTTCGTCGAACTCCCACTTGAGCTCAAACGCGTCTCCTGGAGCGGAATCGTCAGGCCCTGCATCTGGTGTAATAGTAATCTGTGAGCCACAGGGACTCAGCAATCTCGCACCCTCATCATCAAGACTATTTAAGCTTACAGGTAAGTCAAGGTACAAATATATGTGGAGCTGCAGCAAGCGACTAGCATATATGGTGGCTAACTTATTCGCAAAAGAGAGCGAGAAGAGGAGGCAAAGCGCGAGTGAGAAACTAGAGGACAACCTACGCAAACATTACTCCAACACCGTGTCCACTTCCTGGACTCCGCCGAGAAGAGGCCATCACGGTAACACACTCAGTTGATTCATTTTAAATAAGTTAAGCTTCAGGTTATCTACAACCGGACATTAACAAATTCCCATCTGCCCATAACCGCGGGCACGACTTTCGAAAGTTCAAATCTCTGCAGGGGAGTCCCAACTTAGCCCATGACAAGCTCTCACGGTCAACAAAGGAATAGACCTCCTCCCAAGACGTTTCGATCAGACTCAGTATCTCGGTTCTTCAAGGCACTTCGACAGGTTAAAACAAGACCAGCAACACCGCCCGAATGTGCCGACAAATCCCGATAGGAGCTGCACATATCTCTTTCTCAGGGCACACTCGGATGAGCGCTCCATACAACTAAAACCAAACCTTGAGTTTCCCCAAGGGGGCGCTGCACAGGACTCTAGTTTGGACCAACACTCAGAGGAGCACTGGCCCGGGGGGGTTAAAATAAGATGACCATTGGGCTCCGGAAACCCAAGGGAAAAAGAGGCTAGGTGGCAAATGGTAAAACCAAGGTTGGGCATTACTGGAAAAGCTTTAATCAAGGCGAACTATCAAGGGGTTCCCATTATAAGCCAACCGCGTAAGGAACGCAAAATCCGGGAACATAACACCGATATGACAGAAACTAGGGCGGCAAGAGTGGAACAAAACACTAGGCGCGAGACCGAGCCTTCCAGCCTTTACCAAGTACATACATGCATTAAGATAACATGGCAATATAATGATATCCCAACAAGTAAATAAATGTTCCAACAAGGAACGGCCTTCAATCTTCACCTGCAACTAGCAACGCTATAAGAGGGGCTGAGCAAAGCGGTAACATAGCCAATCAACGGTTTGCTAGGACATGGTGTGTTAGAGGTTTGACATGGCAATTTGGGAGGCTTGAAAGCAAGTGGTAGGCATCGTAGCATTGGCATAGCAAAAGAGCGAGCAAACTAGCATAGCAAAGATAGTAGTGATTTCGAGGGTATGATCATCTTGCCTGCATAGTTGTCAGAGTTGACTGGATCCTCGAAAGAAAACTCAACGGGCTCCTCGTTAGCGAACTCATCTCCCGGCTCTACCCAAACAAGACAAACAAGCAACAAGGACACATTCAATCACGTGCAAAGAACAAACAAAATGATGCAAAGATGATATGCTATGCGGGATGTGATGCGGGATGCATATGCAAGATGTGACAGGAAATGCAAGAACCTGGCCTCAACATGGAAATCCAAGTGTGCCACGGGAAGGATGAGATGAAATCGCTTGAAAACGATATAAAGAACGCCGGAATCGGAGTTACGGTTTGGAAATGGCAAGCGATTCTAATAGGACACCGGTCTGCGGTTTATAGCGAGTAGCCATCTAAATGCAATGAGATGAACATGCTACAACACCCAAACATGGCAACAAAATACATGGAAGGGATGCATTCATGATGCTTAACAAAAGTCTAGCACTGAGCTACGGCCAATTCGTGCATTAACAGGTTCAAACAAGCATGGCAAAAATGTATATGGCAAACATATCTTAGACTTAGTGAAATTAACACTTGTCTGGAGTTTCAGATCAGGTAGCACTCTTCGGAGCAACAGAACTATATGCTACCGGACCTGAACATGGCAAAGTAAAGCATGGCATGGAGCTACTCAAATAGCTTAACAAAAGTCCCTTATTGACCTTGAGCCAAAAGGGATCAGAAAATACAATTGCAAGCATGTGAACATAGCAAAAACATAATCAGATCACAGACTTAGTGAAAACTGGAGCATGCTGAAAACAGATATCAAGTAGGCATGTTTACGAGCTTGATGCACTCAATACGGAGCAAGTCATGATAATCTAAGCATACATCCATCAAGAATACACAAAATTCAAGCTATACATGGCAAGAACAATAGCATAGCATGTACGGATCAACTACAACATCATCGGCAAAATTGCAAACAAGTTGACAATCTGCCCAGATTCACAAAGTAGCAAAAGTAGAGCTCGATTGACTCAAGCTAGGGTGCTCCATAATTGCAAACAAAGAGATGGATGGATAGAGCACTACAAGATTAACAAAACATCCTTACTGATCATCCTCAAAAGAGGCACGGATCACTAGGAAACAACATGAACATATGGCAATATGAAATAAACAGCTCAAGGACTTAGTGGAATTGCTAAGTCCCTGAAAACAGAATTACCAAGTGCACCACTTTGCAAGCTTGTGCTAGTCACCACACACATCACAAAAATACATGGGTTGCACCTCTGGAAAGATGACAAAAACCTTAACAAAACATATGTAGAGCTCATGGGCATATCATGCACACATTAATCATGGCAAAAATGACAAAAAGCTAAACGGAGTAGAAGATCTGATAATTATCTCAAGTACTCCTCTTCTAACAGCATTTCGGGCATCAAGATGAAGTTAAATGAAAATGATGCAATGGAATGAAATGATGTACTCTCTGAGGTGAACATTTTGATATGCTATATGCACGAATCGGAGCTACGGATGCAAAGTTACGAGGCTATGAACATGGGCATATGGATTAGGGTTCGAGAGAAAAATTCAACCCGAGGAGATATTTTCAGATCTGGATCGGGGGCACGTAAAACGAGGTCGGCCGGGGCACTGTTCACCGGCGGTGGTGATGACGCCGGAGGAGGTCGCCGGAGTGGCCGGACGTCGAGGAGGCGGCGGACGACGGTGGCGGCGCTCGGCGGCCGGGCGGCGAGCACCGGGCGACGGGGCGGCGAGCACCGTGGACGGCGGGGTCGCGGTGCGAGGCGCCAGCCGGCGTCGATGGCGGGCGGCGCTGCCGATGGCCTTGGGTGGCCGGCCGCGAGGAGGGTGGAGGCGGGGCGATGTGGGCCGTGGAGGGCCCCTCGCGGGCTTCGACGGGCCCCGAGCGGTGGCGGCGAAGTGGGGCGCCCGCGGGGACATGTGGCGCTCCCTGGATGGCGGCGGCGGATCGGGCGGACATGTCCGATCATGGACGGACGTGTCTGGCCTGCGTGGAGATGAATTTTTAGTGTTTTGGACGAGGGGGATCCGGATTTGGAGTGGGGGTGTATATATAGGCATAGGAGGAGCTAGGAGAGTCCAAATGAGGTGCGGTTTTCGGCCACGCGATCAGGATCGAACGCTCTAGTTGATGGAGAAGGCTTTGGTGGGTTTTGGGCCAAATTGGAGGGGCGTTGGGCTGCAACACACACGAGGCATTTTCGGTCCCTCGGTTAACCGTTGGAGTATCAAACGAAGTCCAAATGATACGAAACATGACAGGCGGTCTACCGGTAGTAAACCAAGGCCGCTTGGCAAGTCTCTGTCCAATCCGGAAATGTTTAATCCCCACACACGAAAGAAAGGTAGAAATGGCCACCGAAGGAGAACGAAGCGCCGGAATGCAAAACGGACAACGGGGAAAATGCTTGAATGCATGAGATGAATACGTATGCAAATGCAATGCACATGATGACATGATATGAGATGCATGACAACGATAACAACACACGGCGACAAAGGCCCGAACCCGAGAAAATAAAATAACTTAATGCCGGAAACGGCAAGAGTTGGAGTACAAATTGGGAAAGTTACATCCGGGGTGTTACATACGACCTTCGACAGGAATTGGGCAGTAGAGCCTGACACGCAAGATTGATCTAGGGATCATGAGGACGTGCCTCGACATGGGACGACGGCTACCTATTCGGACGTGACAAGCCTAGTCACGCCCGGGCCAAAAACCTCAAATGGACTCCATCGGAGGTACGTCATAGTGTGTCCGAACATAGAGGCGCCGCACACCCTCTTTGCTTCACTGACGAAGTAATGGAGCATGAATTCTTAGACGGGTTCAAACCCATGAATATCAAATCACACGACGGAACTACGGATCCCGCGGTATGGATTGAGGATTTCCTCGTCCATATCCACATGGCCCGCGGAGATGACCTTCATGCCATCAAATACCTACCACTAAAACTCAAAGGACCATCTCGGTACTGGTTAAACAGTCTGCCGGAAATTCTATTGGCAGCTGGGAAGATTTGGAAGAAGCCTTTCGCGACAACTTCCAAGGAACATATGTCCGGCCAACGGACGCCGATGACTTAATCCACATTGTCCAGCAGCTCGGTGAGTCAGCCAGGAAGCTCTGGACTAGGTTCTTAGTTAAAAAGAACCAAATAGCCGACTGTCCATACGCGGAAGCCCTCGCGGCCTTCAAACACAGCGTCCGGGATGAATGGCTTGCACGCCGCCTCGGTCAAGAAGGACCTATATCCATGACATCCTTACCGCGCTAATGACTCGCTTTTGCACGGGAGAAGACAGCTGGCTCGCTCGTAGAAGCAACAGCGCCAGCAACTCGGGCACTTCCGAAATCCGAGACGGCAATGGCAAGCCACGACGAAGCAAACACAACAGTCGCAATGATAATGAAAGATCACGTGACACAGCGGTCAACGCCAGATTCAGCAATCCCAAATCCGGTCAACGAAAAAAGCCATTCAAGGCGAACCGAGACGGACCATCCAACCTAGACAGGATATTGGACCGACCCTGCTAGATTGACGGACACCCCGATAAACTAGCTAATCATACCAACAGAAGCTGTTGGGTCTTCAAGCAGGTCGGCAAGCTCAACGCCGAACACAAGGGGAGGAGGCCGCCAGGCGATAGGGACGACGGAGAGGTTCACCAACCAAATACGGGGGGTCAGAAACAATTTCCCCCCGCGGATCGATCAACCCCGGAGCAGAAATAGCAGTTTGGCTTCCTTTGCCCACCTCATATACCCGCAAAATTTGCACCGCGCATACATCACTACGCACTTAAGATACCATGGGCATTGGCGGAAGCACAAATACGGACAAGCGGGCAAGCATTCCCGTAACATTTATTATTTGCTTTCCTTTTTTTACTTTCATCATTATCTCTTACAAACAGGTGACACAGAGGACAAACATCTAAACTGGCTCTATCGGAGTTCAGATCCGAACACTCACCTACGGGGCTACTTCCGTTAAGGATTCCCCTCACCGAGGACAGGCGGCGCAAACGTGCGACAGGAGGTCCAAAACAACTTTTTGTAGACTGCACTCTTTATTTCGAGCCTGTAATATGCTTTTTTCCTTCGCCTCCGACCCCAGGCATGTCAAATAGCCAGGGTTGTGGTCTTTTTACATATAAAGTAATCATCGGCATATTACTCAGGTCCGAGTAAACATAATCCGCATTAATCATTTGTTTCTTTTTCACAAATGAATTTGGCCCCTATAGCTTTCTCACAACCATACCTCGGCACAACGTGCCGGGGGCTCGGTATGGGAACAAATGAGTTGCCAACAAAGTCCGAACATCTTTATAAGCGTACTTCGGCGTCGCGAGTTTGGCCTTATATGCATCAGCTCCGAATCATGTCTTGGGTCAATGGTTGGGTTGCCCGGCTCCTGTGCTTGCTACCTTATGTTCCGCTCTATCAGCTAGGGTAGTAAAGGGAGAACTACTAAGATTGTGCTTCCGGTTCATCTGGTCAAGCACCTTAGTAGAGAAAGCCGAAAACTGACTGTCATGATGCTGTGAGAGCTGGTCAACCACTCGATGACTTCTTGGAATCTGTCGCGATTCCCTCCGTGTAACACGAAGGACATTTTTTTTAGGTCATATATGTAATGCACCATATTAGAATAAGCTGTACACATACTAGGGGATATATCGTAGTCCCCCCTATAAAACTCATGTGGCTAAGTGAAAGTGTTAATGCCCTATAGTCTGATTGCCTGGTTCGCCGCATTGTCACCTCCTTCATGGACCAGGACGTTGGGTCAAGAGTGATTAAATGCTTTTCCGAACACCCCCGTACTTCCTATGTGGGGGCTAAAGCCGATGACTGGAAAACTTTCAGATTATATAAAAACGGCCGCACAGGAGGAACACAAGCTTTCGAGCAAAACATAAAAATAGATTAACTATAAAATTGTCTTTTACAATTCCCATACACCTCACTCGAATATTTTGTTTTTCGAGCATTGACCCTCTATTAAGCGGGCGTCCTCTAAGACGTCTTCAAAATAATGCTCTGGTGCGTGATAGTCCTTCCCTTGGGTGGACTCTTCGCCGCAACATCGATGGCCTTCATCTTCCCGCAGAATGTCTTGACACGGGCAAAGGCCATCCACGCACCCTCAATGCACGCCGATCGCTTCACAGCATCGATACGTGGCACCGCATTAACAAGCTGCTGCACCATTGGGACATATGTTCATTCAACAACAGGGGGCGCTTTGATGCGCCAAATTGTGACCAGAAAAGCTTCTCTGTTGCATACCCCTCTCGCGCTTGGTAAAACTGCGCCGCATCAGATGAACTCTTCGACAAGTCTAAAAACTCGTCCGGAGAACTCCACACTTGGTTAAGCTAAGCATAGTTCGGATCGCTGAACTTAGCCTGTAGCAAAAATGGCTTACCAGCCGCAATCTCCCCAGCTTGCCGGATCTCTTCATGGGCTGCTCTCAATTCAGACCGCGCCTCTCTCGCCTCTCATAAGGCTTTGTCAAGTTCAGTCATTTTTGCTTCATTCTCCTTCTCAAGAAGGCCGCAGCAGCTAGCAGCATTTTTTAGTTCGAGCGCCATCATGGATATCTTCTCCTCGTCTAGGTGCCGAGCAGCTTGTTCGGCTTTTAACTCAGCCGATGCCTGTTTGGCAGCCGCATTGCTAAACTGGGCATGTTCCTTGGCCCAGGCCAGCTCCGCCCGAAGAATCTCAACGGCGGCAGCACATCTGCAGTCATGCATATCCCAGTATATAACTTTCAGCGTCATGCTTACATTACAAAAATGTATGTGAAAGGACTGCTCCCAATACATACCTTGCGACTCGTCAAGACGCATATTGATTACTGCAATGTCATCCCCTGCCATGTCAAGCTTCCGCTACAGCTCTACAATATCCGTAGTCCGGGCAGCCGTCAGGGGAGAAACAGCATGTTTTTCAATTAATCAGGTCAGACCCTGGGCATTTCTTTTGATCCTCCGATTGCCTCCCTCGGGAAGCCAATCAGAGTCTCAGGGGCTACTATCTATACACAGGTGCATTTTGTGAATAAAACACAATGGAACATATTGCAATACAAACCTCAAAACCTTTTAGCATTCCCACAAAAGCCTCATTCAATCTGCGCTTCACGGACAGGACCTTTTCAACCAATGTACCCATTAAGGTACAATGTTCTTATGCGACGGGTGCCTGCTGCAGCATGTTCGTCAAGATATCCGGCGCCTCTGGGTCTCCGGAGGCTGCCGTAGGAGTACAACCACCCTTTGAAGGGATCCATTTATTCGTATCCGGCTGTATACCGGATTGTTTAGGGCCTTCATAATTGGTCCCCGGGCCCTAGGCCACCGAAGTATCACCTTCGAGTAATGTCTTCATCATCCCTTGCACCACCTGTTCGTCGGGGGAGACCCTCCGTGATGACACCTCGAAGTCGTCCGGCTCATGGGGCGGAGAAGCCGGTGGAGGAGTCTCGCTTTCCATCATCTCGGGGAGAAGGTCCCCCGAAGAAGAGGATTGTTGTAGAAGACCGTGTGCCGAGCTGCAAAAAAACATATATTCTAGGCATTACAAGAAAAGAACAGGATATGTTTAAAACATCCTTGTTCACTTATGATTTGGCCTGAGGCTTCTCCTCGTCATGAGGCTGTGTTTCGACATCCTCCGAGCCCGAGCCACCCAACAGAGGCATCTTGCCTCGCTTAGGAGCCTTTTTCTCCAAATCTTCGGAGTTGGCCCTTTTCTTCCCATGAGGGAAGGAGACGGTGCCCCCCTTCACTTTTGTCTTCGGATGTGGGAATTTTGATTCCTCCGGACTCAATGTCTGATGTACCCTGGGAATAGGGGCCATCTTTGTCTCTCCCGCTCTCCGTCTCGCCCTCCTTCACAGTCGTCTGGTATGGTGCCAGGACCAGCATTCTTGTTAGAACAGGATTCGCCAGGCCTTCAGGAAGAGGGGCCGAACACATAATTAGTTCCGCCTTCTTTATCTAGCCCTGGAAGAAGATAGCTTGCTCAGTACCATATTATTGTATGCATAATTACAAAGTGTTCGGGAGACAAGTGCCTACCGTGGTATCCGGACGGTTGCAGTTAAGGCCAGCGTCCTCATTAGTGTCTGGCCAATGTTTTCTCTTCCCGAAAAACAACTTCCACATCCCATCGTGCGTAGTGCCGAAGAAGTGTTGGAGGGTTTGTGATCCTTCTGGATTAAACTCCCACATACGGCGAGACCTACGCTGGCATGACAGGATTCGGTGAACTAGCATCACTTGAATCACGTTGACAAGATCGATGTCTCTCTAAAGGAGGGTTCAGATGCGGCTCTGTAGAGTCTGCACTTCATCAACTGATCCCTAGTCCAACCCCTTATTGATCCATGATGCAAGCTATGGCGGAGGGCCGGAATGGAACGCAGGTATAGCTGCCCACTTGGTACAATGGGGTTCCGTGACATAAAACCACTCTCGCTGCCATTGGTTGGAGGTTTCGGTGAAAGAGCCTTTTGGCCAGGGAGGGTTGATAAGTTTGCTCACTACAACACCACCGCACTCTGCCTGTTCCCCATCAATTACCTTCGGCTTCACACTAAAGGTCTTTAGCCATAAGCCAAAGTGTGGGGGGATTCGGAGGAAGGCCTCGCATGTGACGATAAATGCCGAAACGTGGAGGAAGGAGTCTGGAGCTAGATCATGAAAATCTAGTCCGTAATAAAACATTAGCCCTCAGACGAAGGGGTGAAGAGCGAACCCTAGCCCTCGGAGGAAGTGGGAGATGAATACGACCCTCTCACCAGATCTGGGGGTCGGAATAACCTGTCCCTGAGCAGGAAGTGTGTGGTGTATCTCCGTGGTCAAGTATCTGGCCGCCCGGAGCTTCGCAATATCCTCCTCTGTAATGGAGGAAGCTACCCATCGGCTTTGAGGGCTGGGTCCGGACATGATGGGGATGCTTGAAGCAATGAAATCGAACCTTGGGTGCTAGAACTCGTGGTTGGGAAGGCTGAGGAGAAGTTTGGCATAAAAAAGACGGCCCTTGGTTCCTTTATAGAGGAAGCGGGTATTGAACGCCTCCTCCTAAAGCCTAGGAACCTGCCTATTCGTAAGGAATCTTTCCCGCAAGACGGTTGGGTTACCCACGCTCGTATTGATGAAAATCTCGCAATAAGGGGACACGATCTCTGCTTCGACGAGATGTGCCAATAAAAACCACGCCCCGAAACGTGGAACGGCGGGACAAGAAACGGTTCGAAATAATGACCGGGAAAGCGTGACGTCACATTACTAGAGTTGTTAGCAGATCGGATTCGTGAAATACTATACTTTCTACGGCTATGTGTTGCAGATCCGGACCCGATTGTTTCGTCCGAAGACTATCTTGGAGTTCGGAAGGAGGAACCCGCCTTGCAAACCGAAGACAGATCTACGCGCCGGATACGTTGTTGTTGAACCCAGGTTCAGGGGCTACTGAGGGAGTCCTGTACTAAGGGGTCCTCGGGCGTCCGGCCTGTTAGGCTTGGGCCGGACTGATGGGCTGTGAAGATACGAAGACCGAAGACCGCACCCGTGTCCGGATGGGACTATCCTTGGCGTGGAAGGCAAGCTTGGCGGTCAACTATGTAGATTCCTTTCTCTGTAACCTACCCTGTGTAACCCTAGATCCCTCCTGTGTCTATATAAACTGGAGGGCTAGGTCCGTAGATTGGCCGAATACTCATCATCATAGCCATAGAAGCTAGACCTCTAGGGTTTAGACATTATGGTCTCGAGGTAGATCAACTCTTGTAATACTCGTATTCATCAATATCAATCAAGAAGGACGTAGGGTATTACCTCCATAGAGAGGGCCCGAACCTGGGTAAACATCGTGTCCCCTGTCTCCTGTTACCATCAACCTTAGATGCACAGTTTGAGACCCCCTACCCGAGATCCGCCGGTTTTGACACCGACAGAGATGTGCAAGGAGATGGACGTCGTGGAGGCGATGAAGAAGCAATTATGACTCCGTGGCTAGCAACCCTTCATGTAGTAGAGAGCAATGCCCCAGACTTGTGTGTGCGTCTTCCTTCTTTTTTGGGGTGATAATCTTCCTTCTTCTTTTGCTGCTGTGTTTCTTCTTTTGCTTCAGGTGTTTTGCCGCACGTGTCACATTCTCTGCGAGGCATGAATAGAACAATGCTAACGATGAGCGGTGCCGTGGAATCGATGACTAGCAAATTAGATCATTTTTATCGCCATATTGCATTGGGCTGCCGTGTTTCGTGCTCCTCCGTCATACTAGTACTCCACTGGAAACTTGAGTATACTGCACGGTTCTTTGCTCCTCCTCAGGTCGTAGGCAACATTTATACGAGCAGTCAAATCACAAAGGCCCCGCCTTCCAGCAGTAATGAGCCGTCAAATCACAAAGGCCCTCGCCTCTCGTGAAACCGACCAAGCGAGACTGCCCCGCCCTTTAGCCTTTTAAATGTATACTTTTGTACATTAGTAGTATCGATGGATTGCGCCATGGAGCAAAACTAACAAGATGAAATTAAAGAAAATAGGTGGTACATATAGAGAGCGCTCGTTGCCAAATTATGCATATAGTACTATTAAAAAAACTAGTACGTACTTAAATGGCGTGCTAAATTCTATTAAAGAAATTAGCATACCAATTTAATTCTTGGGTTTTTATTATTTATGCCACTAGTTGTGTATCACTACTCAGTTTTGCCATTAGAAGTTACAACTACTCAAAAATGCCATTGACCCGTGAGATGCTTGCTCAAAAATGCAATTAGATATCTCAAAAATGCCATCGTTCCGTTAGATGTTTGCTCAAAAATGCCATTAGACATTGTTATTTTCACGTCAAACCCGTTGACCATGTTATATGACAAAAATAAGCCAATTCTATCTATCTCACAATGATAATTGTGGCCTCGCTTGTTACGACTAACCAAGCGAATAATTTTACAGGAAAATAAGAACGCTGTTGGGATCAAGTAGGCCCCACACTTTATTGTACTGTAGTGAGATAGAGGGAGTGCTGGCATGTTGGTCCATAGGTATTTATGTGATTATAACACGGCAAAAGAGATTTGAGTCACAATAATGGTGTCCAGCACAACACACCCCTCAAATAAAACTAAGCACCCTGAAATTCTTTGACAACTAAACTGCTGGCTATATGATGTTGGCCATATATATTGTACGTATATAATGTGAAGAAATGAGTGGTAGTACTCCAAACTACAAGATGAACTATAAGAAATACTAGTATGTATGTACTAAAGAGTTAATGTAACGAGAAGGAACATACCATTGTTCTACTGGGGGCTCAGCACAACACACCCCTCAAATAAAACTAAGCACCCTGAAATTAAACTAAGCAACTAATCCGGTAGACACTGCATTACAGCTACCTTGAGAAATGACACTGCCACCTTACTCGGACTCCTCGTCCACGTGCTCGACTTTGTCCTTGTCCCTCTTCCTCTTGGCCGATACTTCTTTGCTTGAACCGCACACTTGGCTCTCGCACTTCATCCAACCTTTGTAGATAATGAAAACAAATGTAGGAATCCATTGCAACGTAATTGATGTGGTCTATATCTAGTACATTCCACTGCCATGCATGATGAAACTTGGGCGGAGGTTTCATCAATTTACCGTACGAAGGATCAACCATGGCTGCTGCTAGGGTCAGCATGGAAGGCTGACGGGAGGACACCAGCACATTCCTCTGGAGGTCGAAGGGCTCGCCTACAACGAGGCCTATTCGACCCAGGACTTCTTTGTCGTTCGTAAAGTCTACATAAATGAATTTGACTTTGCCGCCCCAGAGGAAGTTCTTAAAATCCTCGCACTCAACGTCAGCATGGCATATGTGGTAGACCAAGCACAAGTTATGCACGCAAACCTGGATCACAGTGGGCTTCTTCTTCTCTTCCTCCTTTAGATTCTTCTCTTTTTCCAGGACTGTGGTGTACTCAACATCTAGCCCAGCGACCCACTCCACCATTTAAATTTTTGAACATGCATCTGAAGTGAGCAAGGCATCCTTTCACTGTCGCGGAAGAACGGGTGTAGATGACATCGAACTCATCGATGGTGATGGTTCTAACCTTGTACTCACTGCCAATCATGGAGATTTGGGACGGCATGGATTTGGGAGGAGGGTTAGGATTAGTGGAACTGCTGTAATCTGAAAGGACGGGATGACTAGGAGCGAACTGCTGTAATGTTAAAGGATGGCTGAGGACGAGTAGGAGCAAACTATTAGCGGTTTTCCGATTGTAAAAATGCTAAGTGGGGCGTGCGAACGGCAGGGTAGTGGCTTGCCCGGTGGATAAATGGATTCATGCACAGTACTATGGGGACCCAATTAGATGTCATCTCTACTAGACGCCCAATTAAATGGCTTCATGCATCTGCGTGTTTGAACGTCAAGCGTCTTAAAAATTATAGGTGATACGAAGCTTTCCATGCTCCCATGATACGAGCTTTCGAGAGCCCTTGGATCTGAGATCGAATGCTTGCATGGTGTGACTCTAGACCTATGGGTGAATATCCTATCCCGGAGAGTTATTCTGCAAAGTTTCAGCAACTTAGCATGTGACCATTCGATCTCAGATCCAAGGGCTGTCAGCAGCCCATATCATGGTTGCAGCCTATAAATGAGCATTTTTATTGCCTACTTAGCATGCATGAAACTACTTCCTCCGTCCAGGTGCATTAGGCTATCTTATGTTGGCATTCCATACATAGTCATCACTTAGTCACTCATACAACAATTATGAGGTTGGCTATAAGAGTATTTTTTTTACTTCTGTCTATCTCTTTCTTCATAGTATTTATTGCATTTGCCAAGGAGTGACCTCTTCCAATGAAATGGTGCTTAGATAAGGTGCTAAGGGCATTAAATGGCTTAGCAACTCAAGTTCCCAATGCATAGGTGCTTAGTTTTTTCTTGCTAAGCTTGCTTCATTTAATTATCTATAGACTCAAAATTGTCTTTTCACCTAGATACACGCACTTAGCACTGTTTCTTCTCGAGGTCACCAAACTAGTCTCTCTCTTCGTAATTAACTTGCCACATCGGACTTTATGCCTATGTGGCAGGCTTAGCACCTGTATTAGCAAGTACAATAGTGGGTTATAAGCCCGCTTACATGGCATGTTTGCATATGTGGAGGAGGGAGGCAAGCAAAAAGTGGAGGAGTGGGCTCTCATGCAAGAGCCAACCTCTACACATGCTCCTAGACAAAAGCATTTAATATAAGGAGAGAGATAGAGAGAAAGTGAGAAAAAGTTTTAACCTTATAGCCAACCCTATTGTATGACTAATAAATAATACTATCTTTTGATGACATGGCATGTTTATTGTAACACCCCGGATGTAACTTTCCCAATTTGTACTCCAACTCTTGCCGTTTCCGGCGTTAAGTTATTTTATTTTCTCTGGTTCGGGTCTTTGTCTCTGTGTGTTGTTATCGTTGTCATGCATCTCATATCATGTCATCATGTGCATTGTATTTGCATACGTGTTCGTCTCTTGCATTCGAGCATTTTCCCCGTTGTCCGTTTTGCATTCTGGCGCTTCGTTCTCCTCCGGTGGTCATTTCTAGCTTTCTTTCGTGTGTGGGGATTAAACATTTCCGGATTGGACCGAGACTTGCCAAGCGGCCTTGGTTTACTACCGGTAAACCGCCTGTCAAGTTTCGTATCATTTGGACTTCGTTTGTTACTCCAACGGTTAACCGAGGGACCGAAAAGGCCTCGTGTGTGTTGCAGCCCAACACCCCTCTATTTTGGCCCAAAACCCACCCAACTCTGCTCCATCATATAGAGCGTTCGATCATGATCGCGTGGCCGAAAACCGCACCTCGTTTGGCTCTCCTAGCCCCTCCACCTCTATTTAAAGACCACTCCCCGAAATTTTCGGGAAAAACCTAGTCGTCTTCCAGCTCTCGCTGCCGGACACGTCCGATTTGGGCCGGACGTGTCCGACCTGTCCCGCCGCTGCCACGTGGCATCGCGTCATTCGCCCGCGCTCAGTCCCCAGATCCCCGTGCCGCCCGGGCCCGGGAAGCCCGCATCCGGCCCCTGCGGGCCCATTCATCGCGCCCCCCCGCGCCTCCCTCTCCTCCCTCGCCCGCCGCCACCCGCCGGCGAGCCGCCGCCGCCTCTCCACGCCGGCGCCGCATGCCGCAGCTCCGCCGCCCGCCGCCTGCGCCCGCGCCGCGCTGCCTCGCCCCTCGCCGTCCGGCGAGCTCCGGCCACCTCGACCTCTCTGGCGGCCCTGAGCACTGTTCCGGCGAAGATCTGGCCGTCCTCGTAATCCGTGCAAACCCTAGATCTCGGAGGTGTTTTTTTACTAAGTCCCGAAATTGCAGATCCATGTGCTCATGTTCACGGCTTCGTATCTTTGCATCCGTAGCTCCGATTCATGCATATAGCATATCAAAATGTTCATCTCAGAGAGTACATCATTTCATTCCATTGCATCATTTTCATTTGAGTTCATCTTGATCCCTAAATGCCGTTAGAAGAGGGCTACTTGAGATAATTGTCAGATCTACTATTCCATTTAGGTTTTTGTCATTTTTGCCATGATTAATGTGTGCATGATATGCCCTGATGCTGTACATGTGTTTTGTTAAGGGTTTTGTCATCTTTCCAGAGGTGCAACCCATGTATTTTTGTGATGTGTGTGGTGACTTGTGCAAGCTTGCAAAGTGGTGCACTTGCTAATTCTGTTTTGAGGGACTTAGTGATTTCACTAAGTCCTGGAGCTGTTTATTTCATGATGCCATATGTTCATGTTGTTTCCTACTGATCCGTGCCTCTTTTGAGGATGATCAGTAAGGATGTTTTGTTAATATTGTAGTGCTCTATCCATCCATGTCTTTGTTTGAAATTATGGAGCACACTAGCTTGAGTCAATCGAGCTCTACTTTTTGCTACTTTGTGAATCTGGGCAGATTGTCAACTTGTTTGCAATTTTGCCGATGATGTTGTAGTTGATCAGTGCATGCTATTCTATTGTTCTTGCCATGTCTAGCTTGCATTTTGTGCCTTGTTGATGGGTGTATGCTTATCTTGCCATGAATTGCACCGTAGTGAGTGCATCGAGCTCGTAAACATGCCTACTTGAGTTATATTTCAGCATGTGTCAGTTTTTCACAAAGTCTGAAAACTGATTATGTTTTTGCTATGTTCACATGCTTGCAATTGTATTTTCTGATCCATTTTGGCTCAAGGTCACTAAGAGACTTTCGTTAAGCTCTTTGAGTAGCTCCATGCCATGCTTTACTTTGCCATGTTCAGGTACTATAGCATGTAGTTTTGTTGCTCCGAAGAGTGCTACCTGATCTGAAATTCCAGACAAGTGTTAATTTCACTAAGTCTGAGATATGTTTGCCATATGCATTTTTGCCATGCTTGTTTGAACCTGTTAATGGATGAATTGGCCGTAGCTTAGTGCTAGACTTTTGTTAAGTATCTTGTGTGAATACCTTCCATGTATTTTGTTGTCATGTTTGGGTGCTGTACCATGTTCATCTCATTGCATTAAGATGCCTACTTGCTGTAAATCGCAGACCGGTGTCATTTTTGAATCGCTTGCCATTTCCAAACCGTAACTCCGATTCCGGCGTTCTTTATATCGTTTTCAAGCGATTTCATCTCATATTTCCAGTGGCACACTTGGAATTCCATGTTGAGGCCAGGTTCATGCATTTCCTGTCATATCTTACATTTTGCATCCCGCATCGCATCCCGCATAGCATATCATCATTGCATCATATTGCTTGATCCTTGCACGTGGTTGATTGTATCCTTGTTGCTTGTTTGTCTTGTTTGGGTAGAGCCGGGAGACGAGTTCTCTAACGAGGAGCCCGATGAGTTTGCTTCCGAGGATCCAGTCAACTATGACAACTATGCAAGCAAGATGATCATACCCTCGAAATCACTACTATCTTTGCTATGCTAGTTTGCTCGCTCTTTTGCTATGCCAATGCTACGATGCCTACCATTTGCTTGCAAGCCTCCCAAATTGCCATGTCAAACCTCTAACCCTCCTTGTCCTAGCAAACCGGTGATTGGCTATGTTACCGCTTTGCTCAGCCCCTCTTATAGCGTTGCTAGTTGCAGGTGAAGATTGAAGGCCGTTCCTTGTTGGAACCTTTATTTACTTGTTGGGATATCATTATATTATCTTGCTATCTTAATGCATCTATATACTTGGTAAAGGGTGGAAGGCTCGGCCTCTCGCCTAGTGTTCTGTTCCACTCTTGCCGCCCTAGTTTCCGTCATATCAGTGTTATGTTCCCGGATTTTGCGTTCCTTACGCGGTTGGGTTATAATGGGAACCCCTTGATAGTTCGCCTTGATTAAAGCTTTTCCAGCAATGCCCAACATTGGTTTTACCATTTGCCACCTGGCCTTTTCTTTTCCTTGGGTTCTGCAGACTCAAGGGTCATCATTATTTTAACCCCCCCGGGCCAGTGCTCCTCTGAGTGTTGGTCCAAACTATCAGCCGCCGGTGGCTACCAGGGGCAACTCTGGGCTGGCCTACCAGAAGTTTGGACAATCTGAGTGTGCCCTGAGAAAGAGATATGTGCAGCTCCTATCGGGATTTGTCGGCACATTCGGGCGGTGTTGCTGGTCTTGTTTTAACCTGTCGAAGTGTCTTGAGTTACCGAGATACCGAGTGTGATCGGAACGTCTTGGGAGGAGGTCTATTCCTTGTTGACCGTGAGAGCTTGTCATGGGCTAAGTTGGGACTCCCCTGCAGGGATTGAACTTTCAAAAGCCGTGCCCGCGGTTATGGGCAGATGGGAATTTGTTAATGTCCGATTGTAGATAACTTGAACCTTAATTTAATTAAAATGAATCAACTGAGTGTGTTACCGTGATGGCCTCTTCTCGGCGGAGTCCGGGAAGTGGACACGGTGTTGGAGTAAAGTTTGCGCAGATTGTTCTCTAGTTTCTCTCTCGCGCTTTGCCTCCTCTTCTCGCTCTCCTTTGCGAATAAGTTAGCCACCATACTTGCTAGTCGCTTGCTGCAGCTCCACTTATATTTACCTTGCCATACCTATAAGCTTAAATAGTCTTGATCGCGAGGGTGCGAGATTGTTGAGTCCCTGTGGCTCACAAATTACTATTACACCAGATGCCCGGGCCTGATGATTCCGCTCCAGGAGACGCGTTTGAGCTCAAGTGGGAGTTCGACGAAGACTCTCAACGTTACTATGTTTCCTTTCCCGATGATCAGTAGTGGTGCCCAGTTGGGGGTCATTGGGACCGTGTCGCATGTTGGGTTCTCTTTTATTTTGGCGCTGTAGTCGGGCCATGAGTGTTTGGATGATGTAATGTTATTTATGTACTTGATTGACGTGGCGGGTGTAAGCCAACTATGTTATCTCCCCCTTATGATTTATATTACATGGGATGTTATGAAGATTGCCTAACTTGCGACATATGCCTTCAATGCGATTATGCCTCTAAGTCGTGCCTCGACACGTGGGAGATATAGTCGCATCGAGGGTGTTACATTTATATAGCCAGCAGTTGGCTATACTATTAACCATGCTCTACATGGTGCAGCATTGGGAGAGGCACCTATATACCATGGAGGTGGTCAGGAATCAGGAGACTCACATCGTAGCGCCGCAGTTAAAATGATAATGGCAAATCAAATCACAGGGCCCCACCTGTCTAGTAGTAACTCGTTGTCAAATCACACATCCCTACGTTTGCAGCAGCCTACTCCCTCATCTTCTCGTGTCTCCATCGAACTGACTAGGCGGAACTACCCCGCCTACCATGTGGGAAAAGCCCCGCCCTCGACTTTTAGATATAATTTTGTATCCGTGGATTGCACCATGGAGCAAAGCCTCAAGAAAAAGGGGGTACACATGTACGGAGTATACAACACGCCCGTCACGTTCGCGTCGCACCCCAGACGGTCGGTCGGTCTGGCACGCCGCTCTCCGAATGGAACGTGCGTCATATTGCGTTTGCACACACATGTGGGACCGCAATTGAGAACCGACCATAGGAACACTCCCCGGCCCCGCAGTCGGGTGAGTTAATAGAAGAGAGAGATGAGCGATAGTACGTCCATGCATGTGACCAGACTCCAACGAGCGGTTGAATTGGCTATCATCTACATATCATGTAGGCTGTGTTGTATAGGGCTGTAGTTCTGATGAGAAATCTAAAAAAAGGTTTCTTGTCATCTCGCAATATTAGGTGTCACGTGCTTCGGATCACTGCGAGGATTAAACAGCGACAACTGAGTTCCTCCAAGGAACTGGTCATTGGGGGCACATACACGAAGACTACTCGGCTGCCATCTAGGTCAAAAAAGCTATGTTAATTACGACATCTATTGATGGACCCCTTTTTTATGAGCTTATCTTTAATTTGAGCTTTGATCCTCGTCTAATTTCTTCGTCAGGATTCATGTTGTCTCCTTGGGGCAGTGAGGTTATGGTTTCTTGTCATGTGGCATTTTTTCGTGTTATATGTTAATCTGGTGCTTCAGATCAAAATGATGACAATTGCGCCTCCAGGGCACATGCATGAAGACTTCTGGACAGTTATTGATGAGGTTAAGACGGCTCCGCTAGATAAAAGAAAACTACTCCACTATATAGGCAGGAGCCTCTGCGCTTGCTTGCTAGTGTTGCTCTCTTCACACTATCTCGTCCTCTCCAGATCTAAACACGACAGTGGGAGCCATACTCTCTCTACTCACCGCTGGTCATAGATCCAGCCAGATCCTCTCCACCGGGGAAGGTGAGGAGGTGCAATGTTCATGCGGTGTTCCTCGGAGACGGCTCTTAACCACTGTCGACGTGTCCCGATCAGTGTGCTTTGTTGTTCTCTCCCACGCACGGCCAGCTAGGGAGGGTCTCCGACCCCTTCTTCCTCGCTGTCGTTGTGTGGGCAGATACGGCCTCCCGCCGCCCACCTAGCGACATCCCAGCGACCCTCGGGTATAACTTCCTTCGAAACCAGTCTTGCTCTACTTCCCCAGCTCCTAACGTCGCTGCATTTGTATCTTTTACTATTTCTCAGGCCCCTCGTAGATAGGATCAATCGGCTGTTCGAAAGCCACCTAATTTTTTACTGTTAAGAGGTAAAACTAGTTCATGCACTCGAATCTAGTACTACTTAGTTCAAGCAGGGAAGAAAGGGGGTGGGGTGGGGGAAGATTTGCTACTTAAATCAAGGACTTGGTCGAAAGACAAATAATGGTGGCAAAAATTAGCAGAGACTGGCTATCCAACTGGTCTCCTGGTGTAGTAGGGAAATAAAGGGTACATAGTACAAAGTCAATATAAACCGATCTATTGGTTGAAAAAGGAAAGAAAGTGGGGACTGGGGGACAAGTCAACAGAGTATGTCCAGCAATAGATTTGCTAGCCTCACACAGTATAAGGAGGCTATACCGAACAAACATGGGACCAACCCAGATATCCTGTTCTGATGTTTGTTGCCCCGAGCCCCTCTTATGTAATATCACTAGTAGAATGTAGCAGTCGCGCTGTTAAAAGTAAGGACATGTTAAACCAATGTTGTTTTCAATGTAATGCCTCCAGTAATATGAATCAGTGGCACTGTTTTTCATGTCATGCTAAATTTCCCATTAAGATATGTTGCTTCTTTTTGTTAGAAATGCAACTTCCTGGTCCGCCTACTCTCCGATGCCCAAATACCAACTCTGTAGTAGCTGTTAATGTAATGTTGCTGGTAAAATGAAGCAATGCCACCATTAAAGTAATGTCGTATTTAACGGTTGTTATAGTTAACCCTAATGCCCACACTAATATCTAGCAATGTTGTCGCTTTAGAAATTGCTATTGTCTTTGTAGGATTACCATTCAGATAAGGAACATGCTTCTTTTCATTTGATGTATGTTTCATCACTTGTTAGTCACCCTCCTTTCCACCTTTTTATGCAAACAGAGATATACATTTCATGCTTGATCTTATTTTTACTGCAAAAATGATATCCAAAATATAGTTGAATAGTCCACGAGCTTCACAACAAACCTTGATGTTGCTCAATTTTATTGCAACTAATGAAGAAGAAGTTGCTAGCTCGTGGGACATTGCTTCATTTTAGGTGAACTGCATGAAAAGGTCCCATGAATTGAATCATCCATGTTGGTGACTGGTGTCATCCCTTCTACGATGGGGTTGACTGTAGATATGGTCCCATCACGAAGTATGTTCCTTTTTGGTCCGACCTTTTGCCAAAGATCCAGCATGTTGAGTCTGCTCTTGTGCTATATTTTGGCACTAACATGATAAAGCGGTAATGTTATCATTTTGCACCTCAATCTAGTGGCACTATTAATTCGAGGCAATGTTTTGGCACCGCTAGAACCACTGATTTTTTATATATCGAAAGAGGGGGTTCCTCTGATTTCATTAAAGAAACCCAACCATAGAGAACCATTATCCGACAACATCTCAATGTAAACAGGCAGTTATGCAACTACTACTAGAACAGACTGAGTACTAGCAGGAGAGAAGTTTGCCACATAAGCTTGGTAGGTAGGGGGACGCAGCACCAACTCGATCAAGTTTGAAATACAACCCAAATGCTACCACAAAAACATCAGGGGGGTAGATAGGGACTAAAAGAGCCAGCTTCAGCATCCCAGTCTAAGCACCCCCAGCCTCCATCCTTGCGACGCACAGTACACCTCGCTTGCCACCTGCTCGACCCTAGTGCCACTGATAAAATGAAGTAATAATACAGTTAAAAAAGAGCGAGTGTCCTCTCTATCATTTCATTTCCAATGTAGATAAAGAAAGTGCTTCTCTTTGTTAGTATATGTTTCATTAACTAGTCCCATTGTTAATGCTTAAGCATTTCTGCAAACTGGGGTGCTTAATTCTAGTTGATCTGCACAAAAATAGAGACTGGAATGTCTCAAGGCCCCTCCTTGTACTACAGTTGTACACTGATGTTCATCACTGGCAGAAGGTGTATCAAGGAGAATTGGGTCGATTTCCAGTATGAGGCCTACTGTATGAGGCATCGCAGGGCCCATCTTGACTTCGCAGCATAGCATACTATGATACTATCGTTGTACTCTATTCCAATTATTAGTCTATGTTTCATCAACTAGTGCCACTATAATGTAATCACGCTTTTTCGTTATCTGTGCAAACAGGGTTATTCAGTTGCATCTTGGTGGAACTGCACAAATGTAGGGATGGAATCAGCATATATGTAGAGTGCAAGGTGTGCCAAGTGAAAATTACCGACACCAACCATGCTCCATGCAAGCATTGGAATCCACCACCACTAGTGGGATGTGTGGCGCTCTCTGTGGACGGATATTTCTCGGTAGCAAATCCTGTAACCAAATACTAGTAGCTTATATTGGGAGTTTTCTAGGGAGTACTCTTTTCTGAAAGAAGCACCAATCTATTTTTCTTTATTTGTACATAGTTTCACAAGTTTATTTTTGGTCCAGAGATATTTTTGGGTGATTGGTGTAGTACTCGGAGACTAATTGTAAGCATGTTCATTAGCCGTCACACTAATTGTAAGCACGAGCAGATGGAAGATTAGGTCAGTGCAAAGCTTACCTTAAACCCTACCGCCACAGATGAAACGAGACGAGCGTCGAGGGAACCGTGGAGAATGGTGGGGAAGCGACGTCGCGCCATCCGGCCTCCTCTTCCGGTGGTAGAACGAATACTCCTGTGGCTCCGGCTGGCTCTGCACCCTCACGAAAGGCACACCATACTTGATCGATTCATTATCCTATGGATGCTCCACCTTCGACCTATACGGCCTCCACCTCCGCCTGACTTTTGCCTCGTGGGGGTGTTTTTGCAATGGAGAAGAGGGAGAGGCGAGATGGTTGTCTTACAATGGAGAAGAGGGAGAGGCGAGACGGTGGTTTTGCAATGCAGAAGATGGAGAGGACAGGGGGTGGTTTTGCAATGGAGAAGAGGGAGAGGCAAGACGCTGGTTTTGGAATGGAGATGATGGAGAGGAGAGGAGGTGTTTTGCAATGGATAAGAGGGAGAGCAGCATGCGGCAGCGAGGATTGGACGATAGGGCCGGCACGCTGTGACTGATCAAAATCAAAATCAATTTACCCTTCAATTAAGAAAGCAACCCCACATTAACTAGTCTCCCTTTTATTCTGGGTCATAATTGACCATGATTTTCACAAATAAAATATATGTTATACGTTGCAAAAATAATATAATTCGAAAGTACATTCAGCTACGAACCAAATGATACAATTTTTGGTGTCATGCATTCAATTTTGCTTGTCAAATACAGTACGTGGTCAAACTTTGACCCAAAATACACAAAACAAAAAATACTTCCAAGACCAGCGCCGCTCCTCTCGTCTTAAACCACCGCCACTCCTCTCTTGTTCCAATCTAAATCCAGCGCTGCTCCTCTCCTCTTCCATTTCAAAACCACCGCCCCTCCTCTCCTGTTCCAATCCAAAACCAGCGCCGCTCCACTCCCGTTATAATCCAGAACCAACGCCGCTCCTCTCCTCTTCCATTCAAAAACCACCAGCGGCGAGTGAAGATGTTGTGGAGAAGTAGATCGATGGAGGAGTACTCTCCGATATGTGAGGATCGCAGACGGCGACCCTGTGAAGCTAGCTAGGATGTTGGAGATACAGTCTTGGTTTGACAATAAGGACCAACTAGCGGCGACGATGACATCCATGGCCAAATATCTGCAACAAAGCGAAAAGGAGGCGATACTCCTGAAGGGAGTCATGCGGGAGTACATAGAGCTGCTCCTCTGGGCCATGAGAAAACAGATTCAATGAATCCGATCGTGAGGCAGTGGTGGTGGGAGTATCGATTCCAGATGGAGCATCCACCAGAGATTGAAAGATCGAGCACCTATAGGGTGTTGTTTGTGAGGGTGTCATGCCAGAGTGAGCCGCTGGAGCCTTCATCGACTGAATCCAACTGCAAGTGGAGAAAAGAAGTTGGCCCAACGATGCTTCCCCGCCACCCTCTCCCTTGCCATTCACATCGTCTCACGGGGCGGCTACCTGCCGCCGAGGAATAGGAGGGGACTGCCCCCAACCCAATAGTCGGTCAGGTTGTGAATTGTTAGGAGGAGGTTAGGGTTGTCAGTATTTGCATGTTGTGAATTGTGTTCTGTGTTGTGTATTTTGAAAGTACTTTCAGAGATGAATGTCTTTTGAATTTCAAATTTGCAGTATTGAGCATATGAAGTATTTTATGAATTCTAAAGATCTATTTTTAGCACTTAAAAATGTAGTTTCATATAGAAGTGCAGACAATGTGATTCTCAGAAAAGAAACTGCAAGTTTCAGTTTCAGATATGAAACTGCAAGTTTCAGTTTCAAATAAGAAACTACAAGTTTCAGAGGCAGAGCATATATATTAACACACCCTTTTCAAATAGGGATAACATCATGTTGGAAGTTTTATTCATGGTCAAAAATGGAATTACAACCAATTAACATCATGCTGATCAACATTAATGCCGAGCACAAGTTCATATGATGCACAGTCAAAAAGATAAGCTATTTTCAAAATTCCCACACAATGTCGAGTGTGTGAACAACAGAGAAAATGTGGGATGAAGTTTTGAGAAGTGTTGGACGTGGTGTGCGTAGATGACAACGAGGACCCACATGTCATTAATGGAAGAGGCAAAAAAATTGGAGATATTTTCACTACATCAGGTGGAATCGAACCCGGGCAGAACAGCGGTCGGGAAATATCACCTGGCCACTGGGCTAGTTCAGTAGTTTTGGTAGAAATAAGGCACTACATCTAGTATGCCTTCGCCAGCTTTGGTAGTTCATTCTCGTCCTCCGCCTTTGTGCTCTTGCTACGGCGCTGCTGTCTGCCGTTGTGAACATGCTGAGCAAACAAGAGGAATATGGAGAGGACTATACATGGAGAGGCGGACAGTCTGGACCCACCAAGTCTATGGCCGTACGCAAGCAAGTGCCTCATTGAAAAAAATACTTCCTCCTAGTGCTATACTGACGTTGGGGCCCACGGGTTTGTCAACATAGTTACATTTTTTGAGGTGCCTCAACGTAGTTACTAAATGAGATAAATATGCAATGAAGTCGGGGAGCTGGCAGGTATCATTTATTATCAGTGGGCTAACAAGTATCAGCTTGGTTGTGGGCTGCCCCGTCTAGGCTTTCTTTTTTAATATACGTAGCCCACGACATGCCGGTTTGTATTTTCTTGAGGGTCATCATGTATCGACCGGCCTATGGACCTCCCATCCTAGGTTTTATTTTTTCCTGAAACATTCGCAACCCAACTTATGTATTTTTTGAAGAAAACGCAGAAGTCCGTTCTATTGTTCTATATAAGAATAGGAACGCCAGGTCCAACTTATGTTTACCATCTAACTATATTATATATATATATTATTTTATATACTATTATATATTATTGTTATTGTCATCATATATTCCACAAATACTCACATATACAAGAAAACAATATCCCACGTCTTATTAACTTATAAAAATAATTTTTTAACAATGAAATCCTGGATTTTTTTACATTAAGGCAATGAAAATCCTGGTGATTTTGTACAAAGGCTTGGTAAGATTTAAGGACCCATGTAATAATAAATCACTTATTATTTAAATATATTTATAACAAAATGCTCAGCCCCTATTTTTTTGACAACATTGTTGCGCCCAACCCAACATTATAATTAGAACTAGCCCAACAAAATCATGTATTTCGAGAAAGTGCAAATGGGCTGTAATTTTTGAGGAAAGAAATAAATGGGTCGCATGGACGCAACATTATTATTTCAGCTAGCCCAACCAATTCATGTATTACGAGAAAGTGAAAATGGGCTGTAGTTTTAAAAAATGGGCCGCATGGACGCTACATTATCTGTTCACCCAACCCAGCAAATGGACTGTAATTCTGAAAAAAGATGAAATGGACTGTAAATTCTGAAAAAATGGGTTGAATATGTGCCACATTTTTGGGGGCTGGAATGTGGTCCAATAGGTTGAAGCCAATGCAAGTCGTTGTCAACTTAGTCAACAAATGATTCTGACATCGATAATCGTTGGATTTACATCCAATAACCACAGGGTGAAATGGCACATATAATTAGGGCCTTCCACCAATTTTGAGCTCATTTGGGAAAAGTTGCCAATGCAACTTTTGTAAACCCTAGAAATCCATAGAAATACATTTACCAAGATCTAGTCATGCAAAACCATTCCCCTTGATGCACCACTTGGTGTAGTGTCATCATTTGGGCTTTTGAGCATGACCACAAAGTTTGGGGGCATTTGGAATAAGTTGGCAATGTAGAGTTGTTCAAACTTGAATCTGGACAGAGATGATTTTGGGGCACTTTGGTGAAACAAAATAGTTTGGATTGAGCTGAAACTTTGCATGGTCATCATATTATGCATATGTGACCTGCTAAAATTTTCCTGGATTTATTGGAAAATATTTCTTGTACAAATATTTCAAATACTTGGAATGGACAGAAATGGTTTTGGATGCTTTTGCCCAATATTTTGAACATGACCATGTGCTTAAACTCTTATATATGGAAAATATATGTCCACTGAGTTTCCCTGATTTTTCTCAAATATTTTTGAAGCATTTAAATAATTTTAACCTATTAAATACCATTTCTGGCCTAAAGAAAAAGCCTTTAAATAAAATAGGAAAATTAATTTTTAAAATTATATTTTTGTGGTTTATGGGGGTACTATATCCCATATGTTTTAATTATACTCTTCGAAATATTTTTCATACCCCAAATCAAGTACTTATAGTGGAAACCTCAATTTAGGGGTTTTTGGAAAACTATTTTTTGAAAATTCTATTTGGCCAAGTTCTTTTTGTAAGAAAATACTATATTGCACTATACACATGACATGGTCATTGGGCGGAAGTTTGGGGTAGTGAGATGAAGTATATAAAGTGGAGTAGTTGACTTTAAAGAGCACATGAAAATCAGAGAGAGAAAACCAACTCCAAATAAAAAGCCAAATAATGAAAAAGTTTTTGTTGGTCCAAATTTTTATGCTTTAATAATGCAAATGACATGTTACAAAATGCAGGGTGTGACAGACCTACCCCCCTTACAAGAATCTCGTCCCCGAGATTCCTAAGCTAGGCTTTAAAGAGGTTTGGAAGCTCATTTCTAAGGTAGTTTTCACGTTCCCAGGTTGCTTCTGCTTTGGTGTGGTTGCTCCACTAGACCTTGAAGTACTTGATGGTGCGTCTTCGAGTGTGTCGTTCTGCCTCGTCCAGAATGCAGATGGGCCTCTCACGATAGGTCAAATCAGGCTGAAGGTCAATGGCTTTGTGATCAACATCCTTGTAGAGATTGGGCTTGTCTGGAACTTGGAGACACTTCCGGAGTTGCCACACGTGGAATACGTTGTGCACATCGGATAGTTCAGGTGGTAGTTCCAACTGGTACGCGACCTCTCCTCGACGGTCAGTGATCTTAAAGGGGCCGATGTATCTTGGTGCGAGCTTTCCTTTGACATGGAAGCGCTGGGTTCCCTTAAGAGGCATGACTCGGAGATAGACATGGTCTCTGAGGGAGTCCTGGATTAGGGGGTCTCCGGAGAGCCGGACTATATCCTTTGGCCGGACTGTTGGACTATGAAGATACAAGATTGAAGACTTCGTCTCGTGTCCGAATGGGACTCTACTTGGCGTGGAAGGCAAGCTAGGAAATACGGATATGTATATCTTCTCCTTTGTAACCGACCTTGTGTAACCCTAGCCCCCTCCGGTATCTATATAAACCGGAGGGTTTTAGTCCGTAGGACAACATACAATCATACCATAGGCTAGCTTCTAGGGTTTAGCCTCTCCGATCTCATGGTAGATCAACTCTTGTAATACTCATATCATCAAGAATAAATCAAGCAGGACGTAGGGTTTTACCTCCATCAAGAGGGCCCGAACCTGGGTAAAACATCGTGTCCCCTGCCTCCTGTTACCATCCTCCTTAGACGCACAGTTTGGGACCCCGTACCCAAGATCCGCCAGTTTTGACACCGACATTGGTGCTTTCATTGAGAGTTCCTCTGTGTCGTCGCCGTCAGGCTTAATGGCTCCTACGATCATCGATAGCGATGCAGTCTAGGGCGAGACTTTTCTCCCCGGACAGATCTTTGTGTTCGGCGGCTTCGCACTGCGGGCCAACTCGCTTGGCCATTTGGAGCAGATCAAAAGTTACGCCCCTGGCCACCAGGTCAGGTTTGGAAGCTTAAACTACACGGCCGATGTCCGCGGAGACTTGATCTTCAACGGATTCGACCCCCTGCCTTGTGCGCCACACGGTCACGATGAGTATGATTTAGCTCTACCATCGGACCGTATTCAGGAGATCGCACCGGCAGCCAACCCGACCCTCAATTCAGAGCCAGTTTCGCCATCCGTGGACGGGTGGATGGACCCCGTCACAGAGGCCGTACCCTCAGCGGCGATCGAGCCGAGTATCGACCTTACCCTTCACGAGAGCCGTGTTGCCAAACTGCCGGATTCTTCTTCGGCCACGGACTCCGAACCGCCTGCGCCCGTTCCTACCGAATCCAATTAGGAGCCGATCATGGAGTTTACCTCCATGGATATTTTTCAGCACTCGCCCTTTGGCGACATATTGAACTCATTAAGGTCTCTCTCCTTGTCAGGAGAGTCCTGGCCGAACTACGTCCGGCAGGATTGGGATGCGGACGACGAAGAAATTCGCCACCCACCCACCACCCACTTAGTAGCCACTGTCGATGACTTAACCGACATGCTCGACTTCGACTCATAAGGCATCGACGGTATGGACGACGATGCGGGAAGCAAAGAGGAACCACTGCCCACAGGGCACTGGACGCCCACTTCGTCACATGACGTATACATGGTGGACACACCCAAAGAAAATAATGACGAGGAACAGAAGGACGCAGCGACGGGTGGTTCCCTCGAGTAGCATTCAAAGCGGTTGCGTAAACACCGCCCCAAATCCCGCCTCGGCAGAAATAACGATCACATAGACTCAGCGTTAGAGCAGGGTGAACTATTGCCCGACCACGGCAACACGAAAAATCAAGCCGAACAACCCAACCCCGTCGAAGATAACAGTCCGGACGACATCACACCGGACAGGTGCCAGGAGCAACATAATGCCCACCAAAGACTTTTGCCACGGCGAGGAGTCTGAAAAAACAGAAGCAAAGGCTCAAGGCTGCACAAGACACACTCAAAATCAAATGGAGTGAAGTGCTCAACACAGCAGCGAAGCACGGCGGTAATCGCCACATCAAGAGCTACCCAAAGCGGAAGTTGCTACCTGAATTCGACGAGGAGGCCTTAGATCCCCAGCAACCAAAAATTAAAACGGCCATCTGGCCGGATAGAGGACCCCAGGGCCAACATAGAGCAGCGAATAACGCCGCACATAAGCCAATACGCGATCCACATGAGGGCTCGCATCAAAAGGACGGCGCAACCAGATCCATTTATGGACCACGCAAGCGCGCTCCAGCATACGATGCAACACAACAAACATCCGAACATCACAGTACACCCAAATACAAGGGTGCCGCACACCCCCTATGTTTCACCGATAAGGTGCTGGACCATGAATTTCCAGAGGGATTTAAACCCGTAAGCATAGAGGCATATGACGGAACAACAGACCCTGGGGTTTGGATTGAGGACTATATCCTCCATATCCATATGGCTCGAGGAGATGATCTCCACGCCATCAAGTACTTACCCCTCAAGCTCAAAGGGCCAGCTCGGCACTGGCTTAAAAGCCTCCCCGAAAGCTCCATTGGAAGCTGGGAAGAGCTTGAAAACTCTTTTCGGGCGAATTTTCAAGGGACTTATGTCCGGCCTCTGGATGCGAACGATTTGAGTCATATAACTCAACAGCCTGGAGAGTCAGCCCGAAAGCTTTGGAACAGGTTTCTTACCACAAAGAACCAAATAGTCGACTGTCCGGACGCTGAAGCCTTGGCGGCCTTTAAGCACAGCGTCCGAGACGAATGGCTTGCTAGACACCCCAGCCAATAAAAACCGAGAACAATGGCAGCATTAACAAGCCTCATGACCCGCTTTTGCGTGGGCGAGGACAGCTGGCTAGCCCGATGCAGCACCAGCGACCCAAGTACATCCGAAGTTAGAGACAGAAACGGGAAATCACGACGCAGTAAAAATAATAAGTACCGGAATAAAGAAGACAACCCGAAGAGCACGGTGGTAAACGCCGGATTCAGAAGCTCTCGGCCAGGTCAGCAAAAGCCGCCCTCTAAAGGCGCCAGAGATGAACTGTCTACCTTAAACAAAATTCTGGACCAAATATGTCAGATCCATAGCACCCCCGATAAACCTGCAAATCAAACCCACAGAGAATGTTGGGTCTTCAAGCAGTCCGGCAAGCTCAACGCCGAACATAAGGGGCAGGATACACCAAGCGAAGATGAGGATGAGCCTCGCAAGCAAAACACTGGGGAACAGAAGAAATTTCCACCATAAGTCAAAACAGTAAATGTGTTACACGTGATAAAGGGGAGAAGCAAAGCGGCACTCCCAGCCAAACATGCCCAAGGGCCTATCACCGCGGAGTTCTTCCATTAGCCGTCTCAATCGATCACCTTCGACCATCAGGATTACTCAGCAAGTATCCAGAATGCAGGGTGGGCTGCCTTGGTATTAGATCCAATAATTGGCGGATACCACTTCACATGAGTCCTGATGGATGGCGGCAGCAGCTTAAACCTGATATATCAGGACACAATCCGCAAAATGGGGATACACCCAATGAAAATTTTCCACAACAATACTACCTTTAGAGGAGTAACGCCAGTCCCAGTTGCTCATTGCACGGGCTCCCTGCTACTAGAAGTTATATTCGTCTTCCCCGATAACTTCCGTAGTGAAAGTTCAACCTTCCACATTGCTCCGTTCCACAGTGGCTATCAAGCACTACTTGGACGCGAAGCTTTCGCTCGCTTTAATGCAATACCGCATTACGCTTCCCTCACACTTAAGATGCCCAGTCCATGTGGCATCATTACAGTAAATGGAAATATTAAGCGATCCCTGCGCGCCGAACAGAGTGCGGCTTCCTTGGCAGCCGCACACTAAAATGGCCTCACCAACTAAAGCATTCGATAGGTCGTCAAGACCACGGACACGGTTAGACGAGTCCGGCAGCTATATGTAATTCATACAGGTTTGATGGCCACACCCCTATTACAAATACAAGGGGCTCAACGCACACAGACAAGTGGCAATTTTTACTCATCTTGAACTGTAGATGGTTTCTTTAAACCCACCTTTTTGCACGACAACTTTTCACCCAAGTTCTTCTCTTTTACAAATGACAATCGTGCTACACCCATCCAGGATACGACACAATGGAGACACAGGGGCAGACGTGAAGCAGGGACCTGTTCCAAGGATTCTTTTTAGATTAAGACCCCGCATCAACCTTTTTTACTCTCTCTTGTTGATACACATCCCTCGGATTCTCAGTACAATTGAGAAGGATGCTGACGTCTTGGCATGTAGCCATGTCAGAACAATGCAGGTACCTGGACACTAGGGGTTCTTACAAAGGGCACTATTTGGGCCTGATTTACACCATAAAGACCGAATACCTTAGGGAGTGTTCGGCATCGTGAGTTTGGCGTTATATGCATCAGCTCCGAATCGTGTCTTGGGTCAAATGTTGGGTTTGCCCGGCTCCTGTGTTTTGCTGCCTTACATTCCGCTCTATCGGCTAAGGCGGCACTAGGAGAACTACTGCGATTGTGCCCTGGTTCATCTGGACGAGCACCTCAGTAGAGAAAGCCAAAAACTGACTGTCATGATATAGCGCGAGACTGGTCAACCACTCGATGACCTATCGGAATCCTAGAATTCCTCCGCCTTAACGAAGGGCCGTTTCCCGGCCGGGCATGTACGCACCCCAAACTCGGGTGAGTGCGGCGCCACTAGGGGCTATATAGTAGCCCCACTATCAAACTCCTATGGCTAAGTGAAAGTGTTAAAGCATTATAGTCTGGTTGCCTAGTTCCTACACTCTCACCTCCTTAGTAGGACCAAGACGTTGGATTATGTGTGAATACGCGTCTTCTGCGAACACCCCTGCATTATATGAGTGGGGGCTGAAGCCAACGACCGCAATCTTTCAGGTTATATACATGTATACATAAAACAGCCACACAGGAGGCATCACAATACTTTCCGGCAAAAGTATAAATACAGCCTTGATAAAATTAATAAAACATTGCTTTTACAATGGGAATACATGTCACACAAACATAATATTCTTCGAGCACTGGGCCTCTATCAAACGAGCACCCTCAAGAACTTCTTCAAAATAGTGCTCGGCAGCCACGCGGCCTATGGCCGAACCCTGCGTCGCGATAGTGGTAGCATCCATCTCCGCCCAGTATGCTTTGACACGGGCAAGGGCAATCCGCGAGCCTTCTATGCATGCCGACCTCTTCATCGCATTGATGCGCGTCACCGCACCAAGGAACTGCTGCACCAGGCTAAAATAACTGCTCGGTTTTGGGCTTTCCGGCCACACCTCATCCACGACAGACCTCATGGAGAGTCCGGACAACCTATTGAGTTCGGCCCATTCGGCTAACTGATCGGTCAATGGAGGCGGACGCTCCAGAATGTTAAACTGTGACCAGAATAGCTTGTCCACTTCCCGATCTGTTTGATCTTGGAAGTATCCGGCCGCATCGACAGCGCTCGCCGCCAAGTCCAGATATGCGTCTGCCGAACTCCACAGCCGATCCAGAGGGGCATACCGCGGATCTCTGAACTTCCTCCGCAGCAAAAAGGGCTTCCTAGCCACAATGTCACAGGCTTCACGCAGCTCCCCCTTCTTCGCTCTCATGGCAGAACGGGTGTCTTTGGTCGCCATCGTGGCCTTTTCAAGGTCCGTCGCCTTCACTTGGTTTTCTTCTTCAAGGAACTGGCAATGGTCAGCAGTGTCTTTTAACTTTACAACCATCTTGGCCATTTTCTCTTTGCTCTCACAATGCGCGGCCTTCTCGGCTCTTAACTCTTCAGCCGCCTTCAAAGCAGCCGCATTACTACTCTTTGCTTGTTCTTTGGCTCTGGCAAGTTCCGCCCGAAGGGTCTCCACGGTGGCAGCTCCATCTACAGTCACAAAATATTAAAGATACTGGCATCACGCTGTTCTTACTATGTGACATTCACCAGAAAATATCACTTACCATGTGCCTCGTCAAGCCACTTGTTAACAAGCTCGATGTCGGCATCCGCTGCATCCAGTTGCCGATTTAGTTCGGCAAACTCATGAGTCCAGCTAGCCACCGGAGCTTCCACTACCTGCACATAAAGGCGGTATGATTATTACCTGGGACTACGATCCTTTGTTTGCCACCGTTCTCGGTGACAACCAGAGTCTCAGGGGCTACTATCTACACAGGGCACACCCAAAAATGTGCGGTACTATCACAAAGGTATATCATTTTACGTACCTCAAAGCCCGTTAGTAGACTCATAAAGGCGTCATGTAACCCGCTTTCGGCGGAGGAAATCCTTTCCATCACCATGCCCATCAACGCACGGTGTTCTTCCGAGATGGTCGCTCACTTCAGCAGATCCCTCAGTACGTCCGACCGCATACCAAACGGCGCCGGACTCTTTTGTCTGTCATCTTCAAGAGCCGGATGCTGGGGACTTCGGGTGATTATGGAATTATCTACTGGCCTCACCGGATCCGGAGAGGCCCTCCGTGACGACACTTCAAGGTCGCCCGCTTCTTGAGCGGGGGAGTCCGGGGGAGGCATTTTGCTCTCCATAATCTCCGGAAGAAGGTCCCCTCAAGACAAGCTCTGTTGAGAGGGGCTAAGATCCGAACTACAAGATAAACGCTTCGGTTATTTTCCTCGGAAGTAAAGTAGAATATCTCTACAATTAATTAAATTTTGATCACTTACGACTCGTTAGAGGGCTGAACCCCGCACGAACTTTGTGCGGCAAAAGCACCCTCTGAGACGGGACCCTCTGGTGGAGTTTTCTTCTCCTGTTTGGAAACCTTTGTTTCCGGATCATCAGAGGTAGTCCTCTTCCTCCCCCGGGGCGAAGGAATGTCAGACTCCTTCTCTTGGCTATCCTCCCTCACGGAGGTGCTTGTTCCCTCGGTTGGAACAGATAGCGGTGGAGGCCCGCTTTGGCCCTCTTTATTCCCCCCTTCATCTTCCTTTGCGGGCACTAGGTAAGGTGCAAGCTCGAGCATCTTTTCCAGCACCGGATTGTCCAAGCCTTCAGGAAGGGGAGCCGAACACCGGATCATCTTCGCCTTTGCAATCCAGTCCTGGTCAAAGAGCGATCCTTCAGAATGATGTCTTGATAAAACAAAGACAGTGTGTTCGGCTAGAGGGTTACTTACTTGGGCCGCGGTGCGGTTGGTGCTCAGGCCTATGTCCTCGGAGGTGTCTGGTCACTCTATCTGGGGTCCGAAGAACGACTTGTACATCTCCTCATGCGTCAGGCCGAGGAAATTCTGAATAGCGCGCGGTCCTTCTGGGTTGAATTCCCATAAACGGAGGGGCCGGCATTTGCAAGGCTAGACTTGACGAACCAGATGACTTGCACTACCATAACCAAACTAAAATCTCCCTCGAAGAGATCCCGGATGTGGCTCTGCAGTATGGGCACATCCTTGGCTGGACCCCAGCTCAGCCCCCTGCTGATCCATGACACCAGTTGTGGTGGAGGGCCCGAGCGAAAGGCGGGGGGAGCTACCCACTTGGCACTTCTGGGAGCGGTGATGTAGAACCACTCCCTTTGCCATAATCCGGACATCTCTGAAAAGGAACCTTCTGGCCACGGAGCTCCAGCAATCTTGCTTATTAATGCACCTCCGCACGCTGCATACTGCCCCTCGACCGTCTTCGGCTTCACATCAAAGGTCTTGAGCCACAGGCCGAAGTGAGGGGTAATGCGGAGGAAGGCCTCACATACGACAATAAATGCCGAGATGTGGAGAAAGGAATCCGGGGCTAGATCGTGGAAATCAAGCCCGTAATAGAACATCAAACCCCTTACGAAGGGATCCAGAGTGAGGCCTAGTCCTCGGAGGAAGTGGGAGATGAACACGACGTCTTCGTTGGGTTCAGGAGTAGGGACGACCTGCCCTTGGGTGGGTAGCCGATGTAGGACTTCGGCGGTCAAGTATCTTGCCTCCCTCAACTTCTTGATATGCTCTTCCGTAACGGAGGAGGGCATCCATCGGACCTGGATGCTGGATCCGGACATGATTGAAGGTTTGGAGCACCTGACCTAGGCTTTGGGGTGTTAGAACTCGAGGCGGGGAAGGATTCGATTGAGCATGGGAGGAAAAAAGTAAAAACCTTGACCCTTTATAAAGAGGGTGAATATCAAGCGTCCTCCTCGTGGCCGTTTGGCACTTGCCTAAAATCTAGGAGTCCTAGGCGAGGTTGGGTTACCCACGCCCGTATTGATGAGAATCCCGTAATAAGGGGGACACCATCTCTGCTTTGGCAAGTCGTGTCAAAAAACTGCCTCGCGTTATGTGCGGGGCTAGTTAAAAGAAACGGTTCGAATAATCACCGGGCCATGGCATAATTTCGTGTTGCCAAAACAAGTCAGCAGATTAGATTTGTGGAAATATTATTCTCTCTACGGTGGTATGTGGAACTTATTTTGCAGGGTCGGACACAATCCTTGTATTTAAATTCTTCTATGGTGTATTCGGAGGAGGAACCCGCCTTGCAATGCCGAAGACAATACTGTGCGCCGGACTCATCGTCATTGAAGCCTAGTTCAGGGTCTACTGAGGGAGTCCTGGATTAGGGGGTCTCCGGACAGCCGGACTATATCCTTTGTTCGGACTGTTGGACTATGAAGATACAAGATTGAAGACTTCGTCTCGTGTCTGGATGGGACTCTACTTGGCGTGGAAGGCAAGCTAGGCAATACGGATATGTATATCTCCTCCTTTGTAACCGACCTTGTGTAACCCTAGCCCCCTCCGGTGTCTATATAAACCGGAGGGTTTTAGTACGTAGGACAACATACGATCATACCATAGGCTAGCTTCTAGGGTTTAGCCTCTCCGATCTTGTGGTAGATCAACTCTTGTAATACTCATATCATCAAGAATAAATCAAGCAGGACGTAAGGTTTTACCTCCATCAAGAGGGCCCGAACCTGGGTAAAACATCGTGTCCCCTGCCTCCTATTACCATCCGCCTTAGACGCACAGTTCGGGACCCCCTACCCAAGATCCGCCGGTTTTGACACCGACAGTCTCCAACCCGGAAGGTCACGTCTCGCCGACGTGAGTCACCGTAGCTCTTCTGTCTAGACTTGGCCGTCTCCAAACGCTCCCTGACATGTTGGACTTGCTCTTCTGCTTCTCGGAGGATATCGGGCCCAAAGACTAGTCTTTCTCCGTTCTCGGACCAATTGAGGGGAGTACGGTACTTCCGTACGTATAGCACCTCAAATGGCGCCATCTAGAGGCTTGACTAATAACTGTTGTTGTAGGAGAATTCAGCAAATTGAAGGCAATCTTTGCACTTAGCTCCATATGCTAAGACATAGGCCCGGAGCTAGTCTTCGAGTATCTGATTCACTCGTTCCGTCTGACCTCCGGTCTGTGGATGGAAAGCAGTGCTGAAGGACAACTTGGTTCCCATGGCCTCTTGGAACTTCTTCCAGAACCTTGAGGTAAACTGGGTTCCACGATCTGACACAATCTCCTTGGGAACACCATGAAGGCTTACGATTCTGTTGATGTACATGCTGGCTAGCTGGTTTCCCTTGTAAGTCATCTTGACAGGAATGAAATGGGCTACTTTGGTCAAATAATCAACTATGACCCAGATGGAGTCATGTCCCTTATTTGACCTGGGTAATCCAGTGATGAAGTCCATTCCGACTTTATCCCATTTCCATTCAGGCACCTTGGGAGGCTGTAACAATCCAGCGGGTCGCTGATGTTCAACTTTGACCCTTTGGCATATGTTACACTTAGCGACGAAAGTGGCTATCTCTCTCTTCATGTGTAACGCCCCGAGACCGATGTGCCAGGTGTCTTGCTGTTATTCGTTGTCTTTGCCATGTCATTCGTTTGAGTGTTGCATCTTGTCATGTCATCATGTGCATTGCATCATCATGTTTTCAAAACTTTCATCTGTCCAGGTCTCCCCGTTCCTTCCGTTGTCCGTTCTGAGTCCAGACACACTTGCATGCTCCCGCGGCACGTCCGAGATATTGTTTTATAAGTGGCCAGAAAATGTTCTCGGAATGGGTTGAAAGTTGGCTTGCGGTGTTGTTGTGTTGTAGGTAGACCGTCTGCCAAATTTTCATTGCGTTCGGAGTCCATTTGATACCCTAACGGATAACTATAGCAGCAATATAGCCGGTCTTTTCGTCGGACGTTTTCGGTCTCCGAAAACAGTCGCCGGGCCTCTCTCTCTCCCTTCTTTTCTCTCAGCTCAAGCCCTTCTGCACAGCCCACAAGTTCCAATCGATCCCTCGCATGCGTGTCCGAAACTGTCCCGAACCCGACCCAAATAATCCTCACCGTTGGGTCCGGAACATCCCCAAACATCTACAAAATATCACCGTTTTATTATTTGGACTCCCTAGCCTATTCTTTCTGAACCATCCAATTTTGATCGGAGGCTCCAGATAGCCCCTAACCAAAATCCAGTGCATTATATATAGACCTAGGCAGCAACCCTAAAATCGAGGGGGTTTGTCCCATCGCCGCCGCCACTCCACCGAATCCACAATGGGATCCTCCCATTCCTCCTCCCACCAACTGCTGCTCGAGCCCGAGCTCTTCGGTTCGAAGCCGCCAGAAAACCCCGCCGCCTCGATCGAGAGTTTCCTCCTCCCTTTTTGATCCAGAAGAGTGGAGATCCTCCTCGCTCTCCCGAAGCCCTTGCCTCCTCTCTCGTACACCAGGAACAGTGCCGCCCCTCTCCTTCCCGTGCTTCCTCTCCTCTCGCCCATCCCTGACCTCTCTCTTCCCCTTCGCAGGTGCTCCGCTCGCCATGGCCCCGAGCTCCGCCGCACCAAGTCCGTCCCCGCCTCGTCTCTGTGTTGCAGTGAGCCGCCGCCTGCGTTGACCCGCTGTTGCTCGTCTTCAACGAGCCGGCCAAGCCCCAGGAATGTTGGCCGCCCCTCTCCTCCTCACGGGTCCTGGACCCCTGCGCCCCGTCACCGGCGTCCGGCGCTGCCATGGATTCGCGCCAAGGGTTCCTCACCTCTGCCCGGTTTCTCTCGCGCCGTCGCCCTGCTTCCCCTGGTTCGAATGAGGAGACGAGGGCCTCGCCGCACTTGTTGACCGCATCGCTCCCTACTTCCTCTTCGCGCTCGTGGCCCACTATAGCCTCCCCGCGGCCCAGACCTGCAAGGCCCAGGGCCGCCTCTGCGTTGCCATCGCCATGGGCCGCCAGATCCACAAGCCTCTCCGCAAACGGGCCGAAGCCCATGGGTGAGCCGCCCCAGCACCTGCCCTGTTTCAGACTCGGCCCAATAGTGTTTTTCCTACTGCTGCAATTTAGCTATTTTCTAGAAAACTGTTGTTTCACAGATTAGTCCCTCTAGTTCATGCATTTCATAACTCACCAACCGTGCATCATATTAAAATAATTTATATATGAAATATGCTTAGTTTTTCATCTAGTTTCATAATTTGTCATTTTCATCCATGTTTAAAATGCTTAAAATGATGTTTGTTTAAATTTGCTTGAATAACTTGCTAAAATGATTTAATTCATAACTATTTAATCGTAGCTCGGATTTAATCAATCTTTATATGTAAATGGGGTAGAAAAATGCCTAGTTTAACATGGTGGCATCACTTTGCATGTTTAACAACTATAAAATATGGTTTAGGGCAGAACAGTACCAAACCTAATATATACATATGAGGATTTTCCAGAATTGTTGTTTGTTGTTTTTGGCCTCATTTAAACTTGACTAGATAGGTAGTTTTACTTTGATTCACCCTCTTCCATGTTTAACAACATTTAATATTGTTGGGTACATAAACGAGATCGAACTAAATAACTTGAATGTGGTGTTTCGTCAATATGCAACGGAGTTGCATATTGAGCTCCACTTAATTTGTAGAATTGTTTGTGCACTTTGCCATGCCTTGCTTCATTAAACCGGACATGCATCATACTTGATTGTGCATCATGCCATGTTTATGGGATGGTTGTCTACTATGTTGTTTGCTTCTTTCCGGTGTCGCTTCTTCGGGTTAGGTCCATTAACGTCGCGCTTGTGAGGATCCGTTCGACTACTTTTTTTTTCTTCTTCATGGACTCGTTCTTCTTCCTTGCGGGATCTCAGGCAAGATGACCGTATCCTCGAAATCACTTCTATCTTTGCTTGCTAGTTGCTCGCTCTTTTGCTATGCCTATGCTGCGATACCTACCACTTGCTATGTCATGCCTCCCATATTGCCATGCCAAACCTCTAACCCACCTTGTCCTAGCAAACCGTTGTTTGGCTATGTTCCTACTTTGCTCAGCCCCTCTTATAGCGTTGTTAGTTGCAGGTGAAGATTGGAGTTTGTTCCTTGTTGGAACATGTTTTACATGTTGGGATACCACAATATCTCTTACTTTAATTAATGCATCTATATACTTGGTAAAGGGTGGAAGGCTTGGCCTTATGCCTAGTGTTTTGTTCCACTCTCGCCGCCCTAGTTTCCGTCATATCGGTGTTATGTTCCTGGATTTTGCGTTCCTTACACGGTTGGGTTATAATGGGAACCCTTTGACAGTTCGCCTTGAATAAAACTCCTCCAGCAAGGCCCAACCTTGGTTTTACCATTTGCACTAACAACCTACCACCTTCCCTTTGGTTCTGCAGACTCAAGGGTCATCTTTATTTTAAACCCTCGGGCCAGTGCTCCTCTGAGTGTTGGTCCAAACTAGAGCACCGTGTAGGCCCATCCCTTGGCAACTTGGGTTACGTCGGCTCCTGTACGCTTAGCTTATCCGGTGTGCCCTGAGAACGAGATATGTGCAGCTCCTATCGGGATTTGTCGGCACAGCGGGTGGTCTTGCTGGTCTTGTTTTACCATTGTCGAAATGTCTTGTAACCGGGATTCCGAGTCTAATCGGGTCTTCCTAGGAGAAGGAATATCCTTCGTTGACCGTGAGAGCTTGTGATGGGCTAAGTTGGGACACCCCTGTAGGGTTTTGAACTTTCGAAAGCCGTGCCCTCGGTTATGGGCAGATGGGAATTTGTTAATGCCCGGTTGTAGGAAACCTGAAGTTTATCTTAATTAAAATGCATCAACCGTGTGTGTTACCATGATGGTCTCTTCTCGGCGGGGTCCGGGAAGTGAACACAGTGTTGGAGTTATGCTTGATCGTAGGTTGATCTAGGATCACTTCTTGATCAAACTCTCTCGATCGTGCCTTTGCCTCTCTCTTCTAGCTCTCATTTGTGTATGTTAGCCACCAAATATGCTAGTCGCTTGCTGCAGCTCCACCTCATACTTTTACCCTTCCTATAAGCTTAAATGGTCTTGATCGTGAGGGTGTGAGATTGCTGAGTCCCCGTGACTCACAGATTACTTCCAAAACCAGCTTGCAGGTGCCGATGATGCCGTGCAGGTGACGCAACCAAGCTCAAGGAGGAGCTCGATGAAGACCGTGTTCGTTATATTGTTCCGTTTCCCGTTGATCAGTAGTGGAGCCCAGTTGGGACGATCGGGGATCTGTGTAGCATTTGGGGTAATCTTCTTTTATTTTGGTTCTGTAGTCAGACCTTGATTGTATCTGGTTGATGTAATGCTTTATTCATGTAATTGTGTGAAGTGGCGATTGTAAGCTAGCTATGTATCTCTTTCCCTTATGTATTACATGGGTTGTGTGAAGATTATCTCACTTGCGACATTGCTTACAATGCGGTTATGCCTCTAAGTCGTGCTTCAACACATGGGAGATATAGCCGCATCGTGGGCGTTAAATCATGCCATGCCACCAGAATCTTTCCTTTAGGTCTTGATATATCTTGGTTCCTCCGGGGTGGATGGAATAAGGGGTGTCATGAGCTTCTTGCAAGATCAAATTCTTGAGCTCAATCTTGTTGGGTACGCAAATGCGATTCCCAATCCACACAATTCCTTGCTCATCCTCTGAGAATACTGGGGCCTTGCCTGCCTTGATCTTCCTCTTGATGCCTTCAATACTTTCGTGTCCCTTCTGAGCTTCCTTAGCATCATCCACGAAGGTAGGCCTAACCTTGAGGTTGGCCAAGAATCCTGGTGCAACCAGTTCCAACCCGAAGCTTTCAAGTTCTTCATACAAGGCATGTAGCCTTTCCTTAATCATAGCGTTCAAGGAACAAGCCTTTCTGCTTAATGCATCTGCTACCACATTAGCCTTTCCAGGGTGGTATTGAACACTTAGATCATAATCCTTGATCAATTATAGCCATCTTCTCTGCCTCATGTTCAATTCCTTCTGAGTGAAAATATACTTCAGACTTTTGTGATCTGTGTATATCTCACACCGCTTCCCTAGGAGGTAATGTCACCATGTCTTCAGGGCATGAACCACTGCTGCTAACTCAAGATCATGAGTAGCATAGTTCTCTTCGTGAGGACGTAGCTGTCTGGACATATATGCTACGACTCTGCCTTCTTGCATAAGAACACCTCCAAGCCCGGCTCTCGATGCATCACAATATATCACAAATTCTTTGTGAATATCAGGTGTGGCCAGAACTGGGGGAGCGGTCAATCTCGTCTTCAGCTCCTAGAAGCTTTCTTTGCACTTCGGCGTCCATTCAAACTTCTTGTCCTTCTTCGAGAGCTTCGTCATGGGTCGGGCAATGCTTGAGAATCCTTCAACAAACTTGCGGTAATATCCCGCGAGTCCGAGGAAGCTTCTGACTTCCTTCACATTGCTCAGGGTTCGCCATTAAGTCATGGCTTGAATGTTGGTGGGATCCACTGACAATCCTTCGGCGATCAATTTATGACCCCAGAATCCAACCTCATGCAGCCAAAATTCGCACTTGCTGAACTTGGCCTACAGTTGATGCTCTCGAAGGTTGTCTAGGACCATCCTCAGGTGTTGCTCGTGCTCTTCTTCCGTCTTCGAGAAGATAAGAATGTCATCAATGAAGACGACGACAAACTTGTCCAAATATTCCATGAAGACCTTATTCATGAGATACATGAAGTAAGGTGGGGCAATGGTTAATCCAAAGGACATGACCGTGCACTCATACATGCCATATCTGGTTACAAATGCCGTCTTCGGGATATCTTGGGGTCTGATTTTCAGCTGGTAGTACCCAGATTTGAGGTCGATCTTGGAGAACACCTTTGCCCCCATTGAGTTGATCAAACATATCTTCAATCTTGGGAAGTAGATACTTGTTCTTGATTGTAACTTCATTGAGGGAGTGATAGTCAATGCACAAGCGGATGGTACCATCCTTTGCCACAAATAGAACATGTGATCCCCAAGGTGAGGCACTAGGGCGGATAAATCCCTTCCTCAACTGCTCTTCCAGTTGCTTCTTCAACTCTGCTAACTCTTCTGATCCCATTCTATGGGGCTTCTTATAGATGGGTCCTGCTCCGGGCATGAGCTCGATGATGAACTCAATGTCTCGGTCAGGAGGCATTCCCGGTAGCTCATCAGGAAAGACATTGGGGTATTCACATACTACTGGTACTTGCTCCAATCCAACTTCAGTCAGATAGTTGACTTGGGTGGCTTGAGCAGAGGAGCGGTTGGAGGCAAATTTAACTTTGACTCCTTGATCATTGGTCACAGTGACAGTTCAGTTGGCACAATCTAACAAGCCTTGGTGCTTGATGAGCCAATCCATTCCTAAGATCACATCCAAGCCTTGCGATCTTAAGATGATAAGGTTTGCTAGGAAGTCTACCCCATTAATGACAATCCTGACCCCTTTACATCATATCTTGGCTCTCATCTCTGCTCCGGGGGTTTGTACCACCATAGGGTTATTCAGGGGTGTAGGGTCATGCCACTTTTTAATGCAAACTTTTGGGTGACAAATGAATGCGTGGCTCCAGAATCAAACAAGACAGTTGCAGGTGCTGAGTTGACAAGGAACGTATGCAGCAGGACATCTGGGTCTTCCTGGGCTTCTTCTGCAGTGACATGATTCACACGACCCTTGCCATTGTTGGGCGGGTTGCAGGGAGCTTGGTTCCTTGGTGTCATTCCACGACCTTGTCCTGGGTTCTACACATTGGGGCGCCGTGCATCTAGCTTCTTGTTGGGGCAATTCTTGGAGTAGTGTCCTGGCTGACCACATCCAAAGCAAGTGACTTGATTGGGGTTGCTGCTCTTGCGGTATTGTTATTGGGGTTGTTGTAAGCTGGCCGGTGGTTGGCGTACTGCTGGGGCTGATAGTTGGTGCGGGGTGCAGGGGCTCTTGGCTGCTGATTGGTTGGCTTGACCAGGGCTGGCTGCCACGGGCAAGGCTTATGGTTGTTGGAGCTACCCTTGCTGATCATGTTGTGCTTACGGGTATTATCCAGAGCACATTGCTTGTCCTGAAGGATGAGTGCCTTGTTCACTAGATCAGGAAAGGTTAGGCAATCACACACAACAAGCAAGTACTACAGAGTCTGGTTGAGGCCTTCCATGAAGCGCTCTCCTTTGGCAGCATCAGTGCTGACATCTTCAGGAGCATACCTTGACAAAACACTTAACTTCTGCATGTAATCCTTGACAGTGCTACTTCCTTGCTTCAAGGCTCAGAACTCACACTTCTTGATGGCCATAATTCTGGAAGGAATATGGCCCTTGCGGAATTCTACCTTGAAGTCATTCCAAGTGATGTTTTGCCCAGCATGCATGACCTTGAATCCATCCCACCAAGCTCTGACAGTTCCCCCGAGACAGTGAGCAGCATATGCCACCTTCTCACGGTCCTTAGTGCAGCCGACTAGTTCCAGCAGATCCTCAATGGTGCAGACCCAGTCGTCTGCATCCAGGGGTTCAGCAGTCTCGATGAAGGTGGGTGGTGCATGCTTCTTGAACTCTGCCAACGTGGAACGTCCATTGCCGTTCCCCGCCGACTGGCGGTTGACAGCTTGATCAATCATCTGGAGGGCTGCGGTGTTGGCTTGGCGTTCCTCTCAGAAGGCTTGGAGAAGTTGAGCCATGTCCATGTTTGGAGGTGGTGGCGGTGGTGGAGCTTGTCCTTGGGTTTGGTCCTGACTAGCTCCTGCTCTAGCTTCTTGCTGCTGGGTAGAGGTACCAGTACGTGTTACAACAGGCATCCTGTTGGAGCGGTCAAGGTCTCATGATTGGGATAAAATGAGGGAGAATAGTGTAGATGGGCTCCTAGTAAGGGGGGTGGGTGTGACACAATTTTAAGTTAAGCAAGGGCCAGAAGGGCCAAACTCATGCATTAATACCAAATGGGTGATGTAGTCATTTACAAGTTCCCGAAGGGAGAGTACGACTTCCATCAAAACAAGTCAAAAGCAAACACAACACAACATGGTTTCATTCGAACCATTACATGGACTCGACTTCGCATAAGGGGTACACGACCTATCTTACCTTAAGGGCTATGGACTGGCCTATCCTAGTCTTGAACGGTGTCTAAGTGGTGGAATGCTCGGTCGCGTATTCCGGCTCCTCTGGGTCTTCCTCCTTATATTCATCCTTCTCAGTTCTTTTGTCACTTGAGGGAGTGGGAGAGTGGAGGAGCTGAACACAGCGCTGCTTCGCTGGTGCCACCGTGAAGAGGTTGCGCTAGTCCTTCGCAGTCATACGGCGTTGCTGAGATGATCCCTTAGCATGCGTAACCTGTGGGGGTTGCCCGCCTCGATAGGCAACAACGGGCTATCCAGGGGGTGTACCATCCTTCTTGATCTTGTCTGCCTTTGCCTAAGCTAGGCGGAGGAGTTCCTTAGTCTCGTGGAGTTCCTTTCGGAGCTCCATCGACTCAAAGGCCAGATGCTGCGCCAGGCTGTCAGCACACAAGCTGAAGTAGGTCTGGAAACGAAGGTGAAGTCCTTTGTCCATGGGTGGGGCTGGTGCGCTGCTCTCGTCATCACCCTCCTTACGATAAGGCAGGTAACGAGTGGCTGGCTTGCTTGCCATCTGTGGCAGAAGATCCCGAAGGCGAGTCAGCGCCTTGAGTGCAGCAGTCCCAACGGTGAGGAGCAGGGTCGCCATCTGGGGTCCTTCAAAGAACCAACTCGTCGGAGAGTCGTTCGCCCTCACGACTACCTCTACATGATACTCCTTCTTGGTGCTGCTGATCCAGTGCTCGTGATAGGAGAAGGTGGGGGCTCAAGTGAACTTGCACTTCATGAGGCTGTCCTCAAGAAGCACGGGAAATCCGCTGGTCAGGAGGTCCTCGGGTACGACAACCATCTACAAAAGTGGAACTAAGAGGGTCAATAGAGGAAGTGTGACCCATATTTGGAATGTCTTTTGAAAAAGATGGTATATAGTAGTGTTGGTAAAGAGTCTCGTTCTAACTAACGTCCATGCTAACTAAGGCTTCCTACAGTCAGGATGGCTCTGATACCAGCTATGTGGGGACTCCGACTCATAAGTCGTGATCACCGAATGCACGTGTACAGTGATCCCGGAGATCAATGCTTACTGAACACACAGAAGCTGAATAACAAGAGTCTTACATCCATACATACCGTCTTACATAAATTATGACCATTATGGTCAAGTCTTACATAGATAAAGCCACAAGGGCTGAATACCAAATAAACTTAAGCAGCGGAAATCTTTGTCAAAAAGGAGAACCCATGCCATCTGCCTTAACCCTACATGCATTCTGACTGCGAAACGTCCTAGTTCGCATGTTCGTCTCCAAAGAACTCTTCTTCGAACTCCCGTTCTTCCATGCCTGGCCAATTAAATAACCAGTGGCAAGCCAATGAGTACTTTGAATGTACTCGCAAGCAACCCATGTTTTGGCTCAAGATACAACAGTGCATGACATAGGTAATTTTTTACAGAAAGCTAATTTTATTGTTATGAAATGTTCAACCACTGGTAAATCATGCATCATATGATTTCAAGTAACCATAGGGACTAGTTACAGATATCAACATGAAGGGAGTGGGCTTCAACCCAACTCAATCATATCAAGTCCTTGACTTGACCCAATTAGTTCTTCCCACTTATCCGAACACACACACATTGGTTTGTAAACAAGTGGACGTAGCCCAAGAGCGGTTACCCAACTGTCCTTGACTGTGGACACGGCTATTCGAATAGCTTTACACTCTGCAGAGGTTGCACACTTTACCCACAAGATCCGGGGAACTTCCGTGTCATCCACGACCCGCGGTACCTCAAATACTCGGGGCAAGCACCCGGTCACTATCTTTCCCTAGACGACACTAACATAGAGTCCACTCGATTGATAGTAACCCCCGTGCCCATCATTTCACATCTTAAAATTGTGGAGCCTCACTCCCATATTCATCACATACCACAAGCATGGGGTACCAACGGTGTGTCCGGTGCACTGTGAAAACAGTCATGGCCGCCCTACCTGGCACGACCCCATCCCGAGAGAGCGCAACAACGACTCTCCCGTCACTAGTAATGCGGGCTCCAAGCTAGTATCGGCCTAGGTAATCAATAATGCCCTTTCCCATATAAGGATAGATTGGTTGCGCATGTAAGGTTGGAATAACGGTCGCAACTTAAATCTATCCATTTTGAAAACAACACACACTTTCCTCACTACACCACTTCGTCATCAAGTGGTTACCCAATTCATTATCTCCTTCGGTCATAAGTGGCACCCGACAGGGTTCCGAAAAGTCTTTTGAAAACAATCTTGATTCCATCACCATGCATATGCCCAACCCTTTTGCGTAGCAGTTACTTAGCATCCTAACTACTCCCACTCGCATAACCCTCATAGAAAGGTAGGGTCATGCATCATGCAAGTGTCAATGAGAAAAGCAATGGAGGCAAACCACCTCAACTGGTCACCATTTTATCATGACTTCGATGCAAGCAATGAAAGTGCCATATGACATGCATAAAAAGGGTTTCTTAGACATGGTCAAAGGGCTGCTTGCCTTGGTTGGCTCGTTCTTTAGAGTCTTCAAGTCCTTCTCCTTCTTCTTCTCCAACTACTTCGTCAAACATGGGATCTATGCGTCGCAATAGAAACAATAGAGAAATAAGGCAATAATAAAAACAGAAAAGTCAAAGTGCTCACAAAAATGTCAACCTATTTTTGTTAAATACTAGGAGGAAAACAAAGAAGGGGAAAATTCTTTTGGATTTGGAGCTACAGGGATAGAGTAATGACTTTTCAAACAGGGATTTAATTGCTCAAATTTGAATTTAAATTTGAATAGTACAGAAGAGTTGGTTGGGCATGTATGAAAGCTACACCATCAAATAGGTGGGACTTTTACAAGATTTTAGGAACTGGAATTATTGCGTTTGGATTAATATTTAATCCTATGTTATTTGTGGAGAAGGGACAGGAAAAGAAAAAGAGAAAGGGAATTGTGCCCGTTGGGCCAGAACAGCTGCAGTGCAGCAGTCCCAGGGGAGCCAGCGCGCGCGCCAGATTTTCAAACCTGACGGGCGAGGCCCGGGCGTCAGTGAGAGAGAGTGGGGCGAGGGAGAGGTGAGGATGATAGGTGGGCTCCGCCTGTCATCCCTAACCTCGCGGCAGAGATGTCGGCGAGCTCACCGGCAACACTACAGGGCACGACAGGTCCAGTGGGTGGCACCGTTGGACTCAGGGGGATGTCGCCGTTCCGGTGGTGGTGGAGGTGGTCGCCGGAGCAGCCTGGTTCGCCAGCTACGAGGTCACGTGGCGGAGGTGCTTCGGGCGTCGGTGGTTCCCACCGTTCTCGGCTACAAAAGAGCGGGGAAGAGAGGGGGAAGGGTCAGTGATGCCGCGCGGTTCCAGATAGAGAGAGAGCGGGGGCGGAGGAGGCCTGTACCGCGCGAACGCCGACGAGCTGAGGCGGCGGAGCTCGGGCTCGATGTCGAGATCGGGTGGCTCTGGAGACAAATGGGTGATGTGGGAGGTTGATTAGGAGTGTGGGGGAGCGATAGGGAGTGAGAGAGAGGCTCGGGGTCGCCTTATATAGGCTGGCCGAGGTCCACCGTAGGCGCGGCCTACGGTGTCCATGGGATCGGCTCGGGTGGCCGTTAGAGAGGAAATGGAGGGCTCGGGGGTGTTCGTGGGAGTGGTTTAGGGTACCAGGGAGAGAGAGGAGGAGCGGGACGAGCTATGGGCGGGCCACAGGAGCAGCGCGAGCATTGGCCGAGCAGGGCAGCACTCTGGCACGAGCTACAGGAGAGGGAGGAGGGCGCAGGAGCAAATGTGTGGCATGCTGGCGTGGAGCAGACGTCGAGGGGCATCAACTGGCGCGCGGGGGAGGCTCAAGGTGGTCAGGGGCGCAGCGTCATCGGTCGGCTACCCTGCCAGGCGCTCCAGAGCGCGACTTTGGGCCGGCATCCGTGGTTTTCCCGTGTCGTCGTGCATCCACTTGCGTCTAGCAGCTGCAGGGGCCGTGGGCAAAAGCTGGGGAGAGCCTTGGATACTCCGGAAAGCTGAGGGGAGAGAAGGAGGCTGAGAGAGTGGGAGGAATCCACTATCTAGAGAAAAAATGGGGTTCTCCCCCCTTCATCATTGCTTCCTCGGGCATAAAAGCATGCAGGTGCTAGAGGGGGACTAGGAGGGACTGTGGTAAAACTTTGAGCTCATGGAGATTAGAGGAAGGGGTCAGAATGGTGTTTTTGGAAATGTGGCAGAAGGTGTTTGTTGTTGGTTTGGGCAAGAAAATGAATTACACTTGCAATGAGACTCCACAGGGTGAAATGGCACATATAATTAGGGCATTCCACCAATTTTGAGCTCATTTGGGCAAAGTTGCCGATGCAACTTTTGTAAACCCTAGAAATCCACAGAAATGCATTTACCAATATCTAGTCATGCAAAACCATTCCCCTTGATGCACCACTTGGTGTAGTGTCATCATTTGGGCTTTTGAGCATGACCACAAAGTTTGGGGGCATTTGGAATAAGTTGTCAATGTAGAGTTGTTCAAACTTGAATCTGGACAGAGATGGTTTTGGGGCACTTTGGTGAACCAAAATAGTTTGGATTGAGCTGAAACTTTGCATGGTCATCATATTATGCATATGTGACCTGCTAAAATTTTCCTGTACTTATTGGAAAATATTTCTTGTAGAAATATTTCAAATACTTGGAATGGACATAAATGGTTTTGGAGGGTTTTGCCCAATATTTTGAACATGACCATGTGCTGGAACTCTTATGATGCGGAGCATCCCATGATCATCCCCATGGACGTACCGACACCTCCAACGACACCACTTGGACCAATGACACGAGCCCGAGCCAAAGCTATCGAAGATAAGGTGAACTCACTCCTCTCCGGAACTTCCACTTTCTATGCATGAGACATGGCTACTACCTAAGTCCGAGGTGTTGTGCAAGATTAGGCACCAAGAGGGCCCTCCCGAAGATGCTCATGAAGATGTACAAGTCCCCAAGAACACGGATGAGGAGAACCAACGAAAGGAGCCAAGAGCATCTCCCAGGCCCCGGACATCCGGCCAAGGCCCCGAACATCCGGCCCTTGGAGCGTCTTCCTCTACAGCAGCCCAGCTGCAGAAGGCTACAGGCCCCGGACATCCGGCCCAGGCAACCCGGACATCCGGCCCCTTCCGAGCCCCCAGACATCCGGCCACTGGCCTGGAAATCCGGCCCCTCCAAACCCGAGAGCAACAAATGCCACCGCTCCAGCCCGGACATCCGGCCCCCCAGCCCGGACATCCGGCATCACCTGAAAGCCCGGACATCTGGCCCAACCAGCCCGGACATCCGGCCTCCCCTGTCTGCGCAGAATGAAGGGCCGAGGCCTGTGTATCCCTTCTCCCCCTAGACTATATATACTCCATCCGGTACAACTTTCTAGGGTTAGCAAAGGATTAGCTCATAGTTTGTGTGAGAGCTTTGCTCATCCACTTGGTTACCTTCTCCTCGGAGATTCGAGCCTCCACCGGAGAAGATCCCCCAGGCGGATTCAAGACCCGTCTTTAGGGAAGAACATCAAGACCTCCTCACGGAGAAGAACCGGTTACCCTATTGTATCGTCCCTAGTTGACCGTGGATCGTGTATCTTACTTTATGTACTCGAGGATCTAGCCCATGTGTGACTCGTTCTTGTTAGTTTGAGTGTTCCTCTCGTGATTCCCCTTGTGTTTTCCCTCGTTCCCCTCTTTGTGTTCCTCGTGTTCTTCACGGGATCCTCTCCTTTCGTGAAAGATCGGCCAATTAGGGTTCTACCCTACATCATCTTGGTATCAGAGCCAGGTTGATCATGATTTCGGAGCCTCCCCGTTGTGTTTCTAGCCTTGTTTTGTTGTTTTTTGTCCTAATTCGAAAATTCCCCACCAAAAATAGCCCCAAATTTTTTTTTGTGATTTGTTGGTGTGTTGAGCTTTTGTCGGTTTGGATCCGTGGATTTGCTTTCTTTTGAGTGGATCTAGCTTCCCATCCTTTTTCCCCAATTTCCATCCACAAATTCCTCCGAATTTCACCCGGTTTTAACCTCTCCTCGTGGTGTTCATCCCGTTCGTCCCCGGATCCAGAGCCCAGACATCCGGCCCGTCAAGCCCGGACAACCGGCCCCCGGACATCCAGCCTTCCACCCGGACATCCGACCCCTGGAAGCAACATCTCCATCCATCGCCCCGTTTTCTGCCCAATTTCCACCAAATTTTGTTCCGGTACCCACCATATACCATATACCATATATACTCCCGCATACCTCCACCACTTCCGCATATCCCAACCATTTTTTTGGACTGTTTCACTCTCCGATACATTTGCTACTTCGAGGTTTGAGAATTTGAGTTGCGGTACCGTATCCTTTTGTGTTTCGGCTATCTAGGTACGGTTCGACATCGACATCACCGCCGCTCATCTTCGCCACGGATGTGTCCTACATCGTCATCAACAACGACTACCGCGACTACACCTTGGTATTCATACCATCATTTTGACACCATACCAGAAGCAAGACCGGTAACCTCATCTTGGTATTGGACATATCACTCTTGCCATTACATTGATAGCCATCATAGCCCTACTCCTTTGCCTTGCTTACCCATCAAGACTAGCCATTGAGTATTGCCGGCAATGAGACTTGTGCACATTAGTGACCATACTTCCCATAGCATACATACATCGTTGTTGCATATATTGGTATCATCTCTTGTGTCACAAAGTGTCATCGCATACTCATTTTCTATCTTGGTTCGTCAAGCATTGCATGAGAAAAGAGCTCAAACATCAAAGAGCCAAACAAGCTTTTAAGCTAAGAGGAAAGATAAGCAAAGAGCTTGTAAGCAAGAACCATAGCATCTTACAACATTAAGATTGTCATACTCGATCATCTTGGATCATATCATAGCAACACCTTGCATACAAAATATTTGGGATAGAAGTCGTTGCATTTTTGCTAAGTAGGTTGTGCACAAGTTCTCGTATCCGCCTATTGTGCAATCGCGCTAGCGTCTCTCTAGTGTTGTGCAACAAGAGCATTTTTGTGGATTCCACATTTTGGCTCACCCCTGGTTGCACAACCCCACTTATCTTTTTGCGTGTGTGTTTCCGTGTACCTTATATGCTTGGTCTACTTGTTACATTGCATCTTGTGAATCTTTTCCAACATTATTGAAGCTCACTTACAATTGCATCAAATTTTTGTGCCACCATCCTAACCAAGGTCCACCAAAAGCTTTTACTTGTGTAACTGTGGGAAACCGACAAGAACTAGTACCAATTGTGCTATTTCCTTGTCCTACATTGGAGTGATCCTCGGTCCACTTTCAACTTCGGTCAAGGTACATTTGGTACTCGTTCTTCTCTTTCTACAACTCACATTTGTCTTGGAATGATGGATAGGCCAAGTACTTCTACCAACCCACTCTTCATGGAGCAAGACGACGACATGAACTCCTTCGTCACCAAGAGTCACCTCTTTGGTGCACAACGTGCTTTGCATCAAGAGCAACAAACTATGAGTGAACGCATCGACAACCTTGCCGCCGACTTGCGACTTTTCGAGCAACGTACAAGGGACTACTTCGACCACAACCTCGACGATCACAAGCAAGAGAATGGCGCAAGGATGGACAAAATTCGTGCTTTGTTGCTCAACGCTCGTCTTCAACTTCAAGAAGGACCCGTTCAAGCCGCCACTCCGACTTCACCCTCTCCGGCTCAAGTACACCGACATCAAACACTCTTCGCCGAGCCGCGCGCACTGACTGTCAAGCAAGCCTCAATCCCCTACGAGACACCGACTCTCAAGAGTGCCGACAACGTCAAACTCAAGAGGCCTTTGCGCTAGCACGAGAACGGCAACGACAACGCCAACATGAAGACGAAGAGCGAGCGCGTCTACACCAAAACGCTCAAGATGCAGAGGCACAACGTCAAGAACAACAACTCTGTGACGCTCAAGCACTTGCGGTGCAACAAGCTCTACGCGATTCGAGTCGAGCCGTTGCCAATCGAAGCCGGCAAGCCCGTGAACAAGAGGAAGCACTTCGCGAAGAAATTCAAGAACGAAGATTTCAAGATCACGTGCATCATCAAGTTCCTCCTCGATCTCGACAAGCTCCTCCACAAGATCGCCAAGAACAACAAGTCAATCAAGAGCATGAAGACAATGGAGATCCTCCACGGCAAGAACAACATGACGATAACAACCCTCCGCGCCAAGAGCACCATGAGTTGATCAATCATCAACAACATGGGTGTCATCATCCCCAACCCCAACACAATGAAGAGCAACATTATGGCAAACTCAAGTTCACCATGCCCAAGTTCAACGGAAGCAACAATCCCGAAGAGTACCTTTCATGGGCATTGAAGGTTGACAAGATCTTCCGTTTGCACAATTATGAAGAAGAGAAGAAGATCGCGATGGCATCCCATGAGTTCCAAGACTATGTCCTCATTTGGTGGGAACAAATCATAGAGCGCTGAGAGCCAAGAGGTGAACCACCCATCACTACTTGGGCGCAAATTAAGGATGTCATGAGAGCACGCTTCGTACCTACCTACTACAACTGCGACCTCTTCAAGAAACTCCAACAGCTCAAGCAAGGAACAAAGAGCGTTGAAGAATATTACAAGGAGATGGAGATTGCAATGATAAGAGCCAATGTCACGGAAGATGATGAGCAAACAATGGCACGTTTTGAATGGACTCAGTTATCCTATCAAGAAGATCGCCGACTTCCAACCAAACTCAAATCTCATCGAACTAGTGCATCAAGCTACCAAAGCGGAACGCCAAGTGCAAGATGATTTCAAGTATGCCAAGTTCTCATCCAAGTCCTACGGCTTCTCCCACAACCAAGCTTCAACGACTCCATCACCAACTACAAAGCCTTCTTCTACCAACATCGACAAGTCGACTTCCAAGAAAGCTTCGTCAACTACAAGCCATCCTCCTACGAGCAACTACAAGCCGAGAGCTTCACAATCATCAACCCCACCCGATGAGACCATCAAGACGAGTTCCTTCAAGTGTTTCACTTGCGGAGGCCGAGGCCACAAGTCCTATGAGTGCACCAACAAGCGAACCATGGTCTTCAACGACAATGGCACTTATGACTCCACGAGCGAAGGCGAAATGGAAGCCCTCGAGCAAGTCGCCATGCACCGCCAACTGAACAATGAAGAAGAACAAGTCTTTTGCGATGAAGACTCAAGCCCCGCACTTGTTGCCTCCAAAGTCTTGACCCTCCAACATCACCAAGAAGAAGACCAACGATGCTACATATTTCACACCAAGGCCGGCATCAATGGACGATCCGTCAAGGCCATCATCGATGGACGAAGTTGTCATAATCTCGCAAGCGAAGAGCTTTGCTCCAAGCTCCAATTGCCCAAGACGAAGCATCGACATCCATACAAAGTGCAATGGCTTAGTGACTCCGGCACCATCCAAGTCGAGCACCGAGTACAAGTCTCCTTCAAAATCGGCGCCAACAAAGACACCTTGGAGTGCCACGTCGTTCCAATGACCATTTGTCATCTTCTCCTTGGACGGCCATGGAAATTCGATGGAGGAGTCGTCCACAAAGGCCAAACGAACCACTACATCTTCAAGATGAAGGGCAAGGAGTACGTCCTCCATCCAATGTCGCCAAGTCAAGTGATCACGGACAAGCAAGCCACCCATCATGGAGATCATAGTGAAAGAGCGAGCCACCAAAAAGAGAATGAGAGCCACAAGCCAAAATTGAGTGCCTCCACGATGAGCGAAAACAAGAACCTTGTTCTATTTGCCACCAAACGTGAGATGAGAGAAGTGTGTGAGAACCCATCTAGTGTCCTACACTACGTCCTCGTGTGCAAGGACAATGCACCATAAACTAACACTTCTCACACTCTTCCTCTAGTGTTGTCTTCTCTTTTGCAGGAATTTCAAGATGTTTTCCCCTATGAGCTACCTCCAGGTCTACCTCCTCTACTAGGCATTGAGCACCGAATCGACCTCATCCTCGGAGCACCTCTTCCGAACAAAGCTCCATACCGTGTCAACCCCGACGAAACAAAAGAAATACAAAGGCAAGTAAAGAATCTCATAGACCATGGACATGTGTGTGAAAGTTTGAGCCCTTGTGCGTTCCGGTCATTCTTGTGCCAAAACGTGATGGTAGTTTTCGCATGTGCTCCGATTGTAGACCTATCAATGCTATCACCGTTCCCTATAGGTATCCCATTCCACGCCTAGATGATATGATTGATGAGCTTAGCGGTGCCACTATATTTTCCAAAATTGATCTTAAGAGTGGTTACTATCAAATCTGCATACAAGAGGGTGATGAATGGAAAACCGCCTTCAAAACCAAGTTTGGTTTGTTTGAGTGGTTAGTCATGCCTATGGGTCTTTCGGAAGCACCGGGCACTTTTATGCGCCTCATGAATCATGTCTTTCGCCCTTACATTGGTATATTTGTTGTGGTCTACTTTGATGACATTCTTGTGTTTAGCAAATCTACCAAAGAGCATGTCACCCATGTCCGCACCATTTTGCAAACTCTTAGAAAAGAGCGCCTCTATGCTAATATGGAGAAATGCCTTTTTGGTATTGATAAGCTCGTTTTCTTGGGTTTTGTTGTTTCTTCTAAGGGTGTTCATGTTGATGAGTCCAAGATCAATGCTATTAAGACTTGGCCACAACCAACTAACTTGCATCAAGTGCATAGTTTTATTAGCCTTGTGGGTTTCTATTGTCGCTTTGTGAAGGATTTTAGCACCATTGCTTCGCCTTTGCATGCTTTGAGCAAGAAGAATGCGCCTTTTATTTGGGGACCATCCCAAGATACCGCATTCAATGAGCTTAAGAATTTGCTTACTCATGCTCCCGTGCTTGCTTTACCCAACTTCGACAAGCCTTTTGAAATTCATTGTGATGCTAGTGGTAATGGCATAGGAGGTGTGCTAACGCAAGAGAAGCGCCCCATAGCTTACTTTAGTGAGAAACTTTCCGGAGCGCAACTCAATTATCCCATCTATGACAAAGAGCTATATGCTTTAGTCCGCGTTTTGCATGAATGGGAACATTACCTTCGTCCCCATGAGTTTATCATTCATACCGATCATGAGACCCTCAAGTATCTTAAGGGTCAAACGAAGTTGAACAAGCGTCATGCTAAATAGAGTGAATTTATTGAGTCTTTTCCCTATGTCATAAAGTACATCAAGGGAAAAGAAAACATTGTAGCGGATACTCTTTCCCGCATATGCATGATTGTCACACAACTTGAGTTAGATGTCATTGGCTTCGAGCATATCAAAGACTTGTATGAGCATGATGCAACTTTTGCTACTCCTTATGCCGGTGTTTGTCGAATACATCTTGGGAACGCTATTACATCAAAGACGGCTATCTTATGAGAGCTAACAAACTTTGCATCCCCGAGTCCTCTCTTCGTTTGTTGCTTTTGCAGGAATCTCATGGAGGAGGCTTAATGGGACACTTCAGACATGACAAGACATTCGCCATGCTCTCGAAGAGCTACTTTTGGCCAAAGATGTTTCGGGACGTCAATCGTTTCACCAACCGATGTTCTACATGTCACAAAGCTAAGTCCAAAGTTCAATCTCATGGCCTCTATGTGCCTTTACCAATTCCATACCAACCATGGGAAGACATTAGCATGGACTTTGTACTTGGTTTGCCTAGGACTCGAAATGGGAAAGATTCCATATTTGTCGTTGTGGACCATTTCTCAAAAATGGCACATTTTATTCCTTGCAACAAGATAGACGATGCTTCACATGTTGCTAATCTCTTTTGTAGGGAAAGATTACGTCTCCATGGTGTTCCAAAAACTATCATCTCGGACCGAGACGTCAAGTTCCTTAGCTACTTTTGGAAGACCCTATGCGCCAAGCTTGGAATCAAGCTACTCTTCTCCACGGCGTACCATCCTCAAACCGACCGCCAAACGGAGGTGATAACCCGCACACACTCCGCTCTCCTTCGAGTAATCATCAAGAAAAACATCAAGGAGTGGGAGGAGTGTCTACCCATCGCCGAGTTCGCCTACAACCGAGCAAGACACTCAACAACCGGCAAGTCCCCTTTCGAGGTCGTCTACGGATTCAACCCTTTGTCACCATTGGATATTCTCCCTCTACCACTCCAAGAGCGCATCAATTTGGACGCAAGTGCACGAGCGACCCATCTCAAGAAGGTGCATGAAGATACAAGAAACACCATCGAGCGCCAAGTACAACGCCTTGCGACCAAGCTCAACGTCAACAAGCACCCTATGATATTCAACATTGGAGACCTCGTGTGGCTACACCTTTGCAAGGACTGGTTTCCCCAAGAACGCAAGTCCAAACTTCGACCACGCGCGGATGGACCATTCAAGGTGCTTGCACGCTACAACAACAACACATACAAGATCGACATCCCTCGTGACAAGTACTCCGTGAGCGACATCTTCAACATCAAAGATCTCTCGCCCTACCATGGTGATGAGGATTTTGATCCGAGGACGGATCTTCCCCAAGGGAGGGGAGATGATGCGGAGCATCCCATGATCATCCCCATGGACGCACCGACACCTCCAACGACACCACTTGGACCAATGACACGAGCCTGAGCCAAAGCTATCGAAGATAAGGTGAACTCACTCCTCTCCGAACTTCCACTTTCTATGCATGAGACATGGCTACTACCTAAGTCCGAGGTGTTGTGCATGATTAGGCACCAAGAGGTCCCTCCCAAAGATGCGCATGAAGATGTACAAGTCCCCAAATCCACGGATGAGGAGAACCAACAGAAGGAGCCAAGAGCATCTCCCAGGCCCCATACATCCGGCCCCTGGAGCGTCTTCCTCTACAGCAGCTCAGCCGCAGAAGGCTACAGGCCCCGGAAATCCGGCCCCTCCAAACCCGAGAGGAACAAATGCCACCGCTCCAGCCCGGACATCCGGCGTCGCCTGAAAGCCCGGACATCCGGCCTCCCCTATCTGCGCACAGTGAAGGGCCGAGGCCTGTGTATCCCTTCTCCCCCTAGACTATATATACTCCATCCCGTACAACTTTCTAGGGTTAGCAAAGGATTAGCTCATATTTTGTGTGAGAGCTTTGCTCATCCACTTGGTTACCTTCTCCTCGGAGATTCGAGCCTCCACCGGAGAAGATCCCCCAAGCGGATTCAAGACCCCTCTTTAGGGAAGAACATCAAGACCTCTTCACGGAGAAGAACCGGTTACCCTATTGTATCGTCCCTAGTTGACCGTGGATCGTGTATCTTACTTTATGTACTCGAGGATCTAGCCCATGTGTGACTTGTTCTTGTTAGTTTGAGTGTTCCTCTCATGTTTCCCCTTGTGTTTTCCCTTGTTCCCCTCTTTGTGTTCCTCGTGTTCTTCGCGGGATCCGCTCCTTTCATGAAAGATCGGCCGATTAGGGTTCTACCCTACATCATCTTATATATAGAAAATATATGTCCACTTAGTTTCCCTGATTTTTCTCAAATATTTTTGAAGCATTTAAATAATTTTAACCTACTAAAGACCATTTCTGGCTTAAAGAAAAAGCCTTTAAATAAAATAGGAAAATTAATTTTAAAATTATATTTTTGTGGTTTATGGGGGTACTATATCCCATAGGTTTCAATTATACTCTTTGAAATATTTTTCATACCCCAAATCAAGTACTTGTAGTGCAAACCTCAATTTAGGGGTTTTGGAAAACTATATTTTGAAAATACTATTTGGCCAAATTATTTTTGTAAGAAAATACTATATTGCACTATACACATGGCATGATCCTTGGGCAGAAGTTTGGGGCAGTGAGATGAAGTATATAAAGTGGAGTAGTTGACTTTAAAGAGCACTTGAAAATCACAGAGAGAAAACCAACTCCAAATAAAAAGCCAAATAATGCAAAAGTTTTTGTTGGTCCAAATTTTCATGCTTTAATAATGGAAATGACATGTTACAAAATACAGGGTGTGACACCTCTGGTCTTCTTGCTCTAACTGCCCAAACCAGCGCCGGTCGTGCCGCCTGCTCCTGCCTCACCGCCCCCTACTATTCCCACCGATGGCCAGGCCATCCCTCTACTCACCCACACCCTCTGTTATTCTGTGGCGACGGCAGCCTCACACCGTAGCCGAACCAGTCAACCCACGTACTCCTCTCCATGTGGGCACCCACTGCCGCGTCTTCCTCGGCTCCACGACGTCCCATTCCTAGGCCTCGCCATCGTCCACCGCCATGGTGCTCTCGGCATGGCGTGGTCAATGTGATCAAGGAAAGACTTCCATCGGAAGAGTATTGCATGTGGAGAGGCTGACAGCTGTGTCCACGGTCACAGCAAGGAAGTGCAACCTTATTACGCGTAAAATAATGATTCCTCCAGGGACCCACCGGACGGGCCATAGTATTCCATGAAAAAAATGTTTCCCCCTGATAACTGGGGCCCACCAGCTACATCTTCTGTTGGTGTACAAAAAGAGGGGCACACCTTTTTGTACCCCTATAACTGTGCACGGGCAGTCTGAGCCACAGGCACCACCACACTGAGCAAGGCAAGGGAGGTGAGCCAAGGTCAGGCCGAAGCTCAGGAGAAGCAGAACGACGCCAAGACCAAGACCACAAAGAGCGAAGGGGACGAAGCGGACCCCCTCGGCAAGATCCTTGCCGGGAGGCGGTTTTAGCAAACCCAGCAAGACCCTTGCCGTGGCAGCTCACCCCACACCTACGGAGTGAGTCACCCTTGAGTCCACTACCCCCATGGGGCAAGGATTCGGGAGACATCCCCGTGGTGGCATGCAGATCTTTGTGAAGACATTCAAGATCAGATACACCCTTTAGAAGATGATGATCCTTGGCGGGATCCCAGCCAAGGAGGACCACAAGGCCCCTGGCAAGAGCCTTGCCAGGGATGACAACAGGCGCCACGGCAAGACCCTTGCCGGGGCCCCGACAAGGCCCTTGCCAAGAACACCCGTAGGGCCACCATCAAGCCCACGTCAGTCAAACCTCCACCGCCGTTCGCATGCAGCTGCCGACCCAACCAGCTGGGCAGGCACCTGCGTGGCGGAATGCGGATCTTCGTGAAGACCCACCACTGCGCCACCTCAGCTGCCTGCCTGCCTACATGGCACCGCGGGCGCCGCTGGCCAGGGCGCGTGTCGACATGAGAGGGAGCGGCGACGGACGAGATAGGGCTCTCCCCCGTCCCCGATAAAGCAAGGACACCTGGGCAAGACGCATTAAATGCGCCTTGTCATGTAATGCGAGGGATAACCTCGCATCACTGTACCCTTTCCACCTCATGTGTGCCACTGTGGCAATCCCTTTCCTATAAAAGGAGGCCCGAGGCGACCAGGAGGAGGATTCGGCTTTTTGGAGCTCCTCACGCCCCATAGCTAGCTCAAGAACACAAATATACAATCCACCAAAGCAGGGGTAGGGTTTTAGGCATCCCCGCGGCCCGAACCTAGATAAACGAACCGTGTGCTATCTGTTTGATCCGCTCTTCTCACGACCCCGCGCCCCGCAACCGTAGTAGGGATTCTTGTGATCCCATAGGTGTCGTTCCCACCGACATCTTCGCACAAAAGGAAGTGCCTCCTTATCCTCCCTGATAGTCGAGACCCACCTGGTCAAAGCATACGTAGTGTTGTCAATCTGGTCGCAAACGTGTACGTACATACTGGTCGATCAGTCTATCTGCAGGCTGCAGCGATGAACCGTGACGAGTAAGGAAGGGCATGTGTCATAGTAGAGGCACGGATGTAGCATGTACACGTATGTACAGCCAGGGTGCAAGAAAGTAAATATGGCCACGTATGTACATACGGGCGGGGTCTCAAACGCCTACTCGCACATACGTATGGCCAGAGCTCCTGTATATGGCTGGGTCGGAATGGAGAAACTGCGTCGTCGTGTTCATTGGGAGGCAACGGAATGCATCGTGTTCATCAGGAGCCAACCGGCTTGGACAGAACAGCCGAAACGAGGACTGGCGTACCACAGAATGGAGGAAACGGCCTTGTGTTCGACCGCCTACGGTCGAAACAAGATCATGTTCACCAGGAGGGATGTGGCATACCGCAAAATGGAGGAAACAAACTTCTCTTCGACCTCCTACGATCGAAATGGGGTCATGTTGATCGGGGGGGGGGGTGTGGCGTACCGCAAAACGGAGGAAACGGACATCTCTTCGACCTCCTCCGGTCGAAACGGGGGTCCTATTCATCAGGAGGGGTGAGGCGTACCGCAAAACGGGACTCCACGGGCTACTATTCATCCACCATCTACTGCCTCGCTCCAGCCTCGACGGGCTATTGTTCATCCACCGTCGACCTCCTCCAGCCTCCACATGTGACTGTTCATCCACGGCGTCTCCCTCCTGCCTCCACCAGCTACTGTTCATCCATGGGCTCATGTTCATCTAGCCTCCACCACTCCTCCACCATCTACTGTTCAACCAGCCCTCTCCACGGGGTCCTATTCAAGCACCCCTCCACGGGCTACTATTCATCCAGCCCTCCACCGACTACTATTCAACCAGCCCTCCATCATCTGATGTTCATCCTGCCCTCCATGGGGTCTTGTTCATCCACCCCCAGCCGGCTCGATCGGGGTCCTGTTCATCCAACCCCCACCAGGAAATGTTCATCCAACCCCCAACAACGCTCACTTTTCATCAAGAGGCAGCAGGTTCGATTGGCTTCAGTTAGCCGCAGTAGCGAAGGAATCGCTTGATCGGGTTCAGTTAACAGCCAGAGATCGATCGATTGCTCGGGTTCAGTAATGCGTAGCCTGCAGTCCAATCGCTCGGGTTCAGTAGGCGAACGCCTCGCTCGGGTTCAATTAGAGCCCAATGACTCGCACCCATGCACGTACGCATATGAGAGAAACGTGCATCGCTCGGCCCCGACCACCCACCGCAACTGGGAACTCCCCGATATTTTCCTCGCCCTCGCTTCTACCATGGTTTTTTCCATCATGGATGGCCCAAAGAATGTCATGCAGCTGCGTCTCCGGCCCGCCCAAGACGAAAAGCCCATTTTTTGTCAAGAATTTTTGTCATAGAAGTAGGAGCACACCACAACTATGATGATACCGGGTTTTGTCAAAAATTCGTTCGGACCAAAATGTCACGGATCTGTCTTTTTTTCTAGTGCGCGTAGTGGCCCGTGGGACGCTCACTCTCACGGGGAGGTAACTACCATTTTACTCATCCCACTACTCCTGCCGTTTCCGCCACGTACGCTGCATGCATTGCACAGGGTTGGTGGCGGACGCGTAGGGCAAGGAAATGAGTGCCATGGCAGAAAGCTCAGCACTATGGATAGGCATAGGATGGCGGTCATTAATTATGGATGTTGTCAGCGATGTAGAGGGACTGGATTGGTGGAGCGGGGCTGTCAAGGTTCTAGAACGACACCTATGGGATCCCTCGACAGAATCCCTTCTACGGTGGCGGGGTGTGGGGCTGCGCAAAGAGCGGGTCTAGAAGATCAACTCGGTGGGATTTTTACCCAGGTTCGGGCCGCAAGCGATGCATAAAACCCTAGTCCTGCTTTGTGTGTATTTCGTGTTCTTGAGTTCTTGAACTAGCTGCCGTGCATGCCCAATCCAAAAAGTCTGAATCCTTCCTCAGTATGCCTCGGGTCTCCTTTTATATGTCAAAGTGGTCGCCACAGTGGCACACAGGAGGTGGAAAGTATGTATGGTGTACAAGTTTATCTCCCGACATCTTGGACAAATGCATTTAATGCACAACCTATGTGTCCTCTTGCTTTATCGGGGATGGTAAAGAGGCCCGTCCCGTCCATCGCCACATCGCCTTGCTTCGACTCGCGTCCCAGGTGACGAGGTATGCAGCGCCACCCTGGCTGGTTGGCTCCTGAGCTAGCACGGTGACAGGGTCTTCACGAAGATTTGCATGCCACCATTCAGGTGCTTGGCTGGTTGGCCTAGAAGTTGCGTGGTGCCACGCGGGTGCGTGCCTAGTTGGTAGGCTGGTCGCCACGTCAGAACGGGCGCGGGGTAGCGAAGCTTTGGTAAGTGCGGGCCTGGCTTTTGGCTCCGTAGCGCCCCCGGGAAGGCCCTTGCCAGGATCTCATGGGCGTCCCCGGCAAGGCCCTTGCCAGGATCTCATGGGCGTCCCCGACAAGGATCTTTCCGGGGCGGGGTTGCGAGCGTCCCCGGCAAGGGTCTTGCCGGGGGTCTTCATCTTCTGGTTCTCATCTAGGCTCACAAGCCTTTGGTTTTCACAAAGATCTGCATATCACCACACAAGGCACTCCCAAGCCTTGGTCTTGACTCTTGTCAATGGCGTCATGACTCTTAGGCTCAAGGGTGGCGGTCTTGCTGGTGTTGGGCAAGTTGCCCCAGCAAGGCTCTTGTCGGGGCCATGTAGGCCGTCTCGGCAAGGGCTCTTGCCGGGGGAAGTCCATCTTGTCTCATCGATCTTTATGCTTCTGGCTTGGGTGCTGCCTTGGCAGCCTTGTATCTTTGCTTCCTCTACCCTGCCGAGCCCGACCGCAAGTGTGTCTGCAACTACCCGTGCACAAGTAAAGGGGTACAGAAGGCCCCTACTTTTGTACACCGATAGGAGCCCCCAGGCCTGGGCCACACATAAGTGCAAGGCGTTGTTGGGCCAGGCCCAGAACGATGCGCGGGCACGCGTGGCGGAGTTTTTACTATGGTAAGTCCTTCGCCAGTTGCGCTTCCCCACGACCCACATTGAGTGCGCAATGTGGGGGTCGTGCGTGGAATGACCTCAGCATGCTTGCATCACCCCTGTAGTGAATAGTGAAGAGGCGGCCCGCGTCTTCCGCATAAAAAAGGGAAAACCGCAGGGGCACTGCTCATTTACCCTCCGCGCCTTCTTCCAATCTTGGAACCACGTTCCCCTCTTCTTCCTCAAGCACAAATTGAAGCCCTCACCTCTGCTCACCGCTGCCGCGCCCCCATTGCCCTTGACCCCTCATCTCCTCCCAGTCGCCATGGCGCCCAAGACCGGCAAGGGCAAGGGAGCAACCAAAGACGTCAGAGGGAAGGAGGCGCAGGAGAGCGAGTTGGTGGAGCTTCGGACGCAGCGCACCTTCTTCACCTCGATGGGCGATGCACTCATCCTTAGGGACATGTTCAGGCCCCTGTGGGGGAGGGAGACGTCGGGGCATCCTGCCACGCGTATCATCCCCGCCGCTTTTGCCAAGGACGGCCCAAATCGGTACCCCTTCTTTGTTGATTAATTCTCCTGCGGGCTCTGCCCCCTTTCTCCGATTTCTTTAATGACATCATGGACACCTTAGACTTCCATCTTCTGGATTTTACGCCGAAGGCCGTGGCATGCATGGCCTTCTTCGTCCATCTCTGTGAGGGCTTTGCCAGAGTGCACCCCAGCACGGTGCTCTTCTGGCATTACTTCACCCCTTGCATCCAGCCAGGGGGCGCCATCTCCGCCCACATCACCTGGATCCCGATGGGTCAGAGCAAGGTTACATACCCAAAGGGTACCCAGAAGGAGAGGTGGGAAGAGTGGCGGGGCCGGTGGTGCTTGATCGAGGAGGCAGATCCACAGGAGTTCTGCCGGGTCCGTCGGAAGCCACCGGTCCGCCGCAAGGACTGGAGCGATGTTGACGCCGACGACAAGAAGCTCGCTGTCGCCACCACTAGGATCCATCGCCTCACCTTGGCCAGGCTTACCCTTGAGATGATTGGGGCTGACTTCATTCGCCGCCGGATTGCACCACTTCACAACAAGGGGAGGCGGGCCTAGGACTTCAGGAACGTGGCCGACGACATAAGGCTCTGCATCGGCCTGAAACACAATTTCACAGTGTTGCAGCATGCTCATCTTTGCCAGTGGCTCTTTTAGCTTAAGGTCGACGAGGTAGGTGGGGTCGAGAGGACCGGCAAGGCTGAGAAGGCCGGCAAGGTCGCCAAGGTCAGCGGGCCTCTATTTGGGTTGCCAGCGGGAGTGGTCCCGTTGAGCAACAACTACCGCTAGACTGCCATCATCGCCATGATGCCGGACTTCAACGCGCACGGCCTCGATCCAACCTGGGCCGAGCCAAAAGCAGAGCGGGTGCAGGCATTCTTCGACAACTTGTGGGAGAGGTATGTTCGCGACGAGCCACTGCTCATCCGCGACACCACTCAGGAAGAGCTAGCATACATCGCCGCCACGGCAAAGGAGGTGGCCCTTCCTAAGGAGGCCGGCAACATCGGCACCATGGAGGTCGAGGCCAACACGGCCACAGAAGAGAAAGAGTTCACCGAGTGGGCGGGGTTTTGCTTGGGGATCCAGCAACGCCGATGCTAGGGCCCCCCTTGTCGAAGACGTGGTCGAGGAGTCGGCCGAAGAGAAGACCTAGGCAGAGGACCCCGCGGCCCCGGAGAGAAAACGCGTCCTGCGGCGGGCTAGCTCCGGCGAGCCGGTCCGCCCCGGCAGGACCACGCAGCGGCACCAGGCCTAGGCGCAGCCCTGCCCGAGATGAGGGTTGCGACAACAAAGAAGGCCGCGGCCGCCACTTCTTCCTCATCCAAGCGGCGCAGGACGCCCTCGCCTTCCTCTCCCCCCACAGACGCCTCCTCGGAGGTCGACTTCGACCTTGGGTCCTACAGCCCGAAGAGGAAGAGGTGGCAAGCAGAGGAGGACGAGTAAGCATCTCTTCCTTCATCATTTCTGATTCTCAATCTGCGCCATCTTTCCTGACTTGATCTTGTCTTTGCAGCGACACGGAGATGCTGGCCCAAAGGGTGGCGAAGAGGGCCAGGGCTTCGACGGGCGACAAGCCCCCGGCGAGCACCCCGCGCACGCCGGAGCTGGTGTTGATCAGCCCGGACAATAGCCCTCGACATAGCCCCCGACTAAACCCCCATCATGAGTTCTTTACTCACTCCTCACCGATGGGGATTGGGGCGCAAATCCTTGGTGTTAACCTTAACATGTTTGCAGGACAAGAGCGGCAACAGGAGGAGCCACTAAGGGCCACCCCGACTCGCCGCCCTGGCAACCACGCCGCCCAGAGGGGCACCCCCGGCAAGGGAACCTTCTGCCAAGCCCACGCACATGGGGGCGGAGGAGGAGGAGGAGGCAAGCATGGGGGCGGAGGAGGAGGAGGAGGTAAGCATGGGTTCTTAACCCGGCATGGGTAAGTGGCTCGCCTCCTCTCTCTGCTTTCTTCTTGTTCTTTGTTCTGAATTTGGATTTTCGCCCTGCTTCATCCTCCCTTCTGGTTTTCAGACCCTCCCTTGATGGACCTTGAGGACACCGACACTGTCATTGGGGAGGTCGCCAAGGACGCCGAAGCTGAGGCCGCCAAGATCGTGGCTGAGGAAGCCGCCAAGTCCACCGCCGAGGAGGCCGGCAAGGGGCATGCCGAGGAGACTGGTGGGACCGTTGCCGGGGAGCCCGACAAGGGGCCTGCCGGGGAGGCTGCTGAGTAGCCCGCCGAGGAGGAAGTGGCCAATGACCAACCTTCCTCCCCTGCAGCCCCTGCCCTGGGCAAGTACCTGAGGGTGGGCGACGACCTGTTCGTCCGCCTCCCAGGGACGGCGAGCACCAGAGCGCCAGCCGAAGGGGAGGTGTTGGTTGATGAGGTGCTCGCCACAGCCTGGCTCCAGGTTGTCGATGAACCGAGCGCCGACGACGGTGATTCCTAGGAGGAGCAGCTTCTCCGGGCCATGAGCGCCAACTTCCAAAAGCTCCAAGCACTCCACCGTGCCCGCCAGGACAAGGTGATGTCCAGGATGGTGTCGGTGGACAAGTCAGAGGCGGATTTTGAGGAGCGCGTCGCCCAGACACAGGTCTGGTTTGGCGAGGCCTGGGAAGAGCTGAGAACTGCCCAGGGTGAGCTAGATGAGTGCAAGCGAGAGCTCATCCTGAAACAGGCTGACATCGAGAAGGTCCAAGAGGCGGTGAAGTAACAGGCCGGCAGCAGCAGCAAGCTCTACTGCCAGGAGGAAGACCTCGTTGCGTGTGAGCAAGCGCTTGCCGCCACGCTCCGTGGCAAGGATGAGGAGGTTGGGAAGATTGTGATAGAGGCAAAGGTGTCCCGTCTTTTGAAGAGATGGTGGCTATCGTTTTAGAGGAAGTCGACTTTGACGATCCGACTACGAACGTGCGAGGACGTCGCGCCTTAGGAATCGCTAAACCAACTCCGAGGGGTTATTAACCATGCCGGAGCACAATCAACCTGAGCACGAGGGCCTGTTTCCTGCGAGCAAACGAAGAACCAGCAAGAAACTGAGATTGCAATCTGGATATTGCGAATATAAGATGAAAGCTTTATTGATCAAGGTGGGGTTCTGTGACGTCTTGGTCTAGTCGCTGGACACAAACGAAGTACGCGAAGTTGCAGCTATGGCGAACTTTTACTCTAAACAAAACCCAAAGTATAAACGATGCCCTAAGGGCTGTATATATGGAGGAGAGAGGGGGAATTTCGTTGCCCTTGGTGGAGGGGTCCGAAACCAACCCTAACTCTTGTTTCCCCACACATACGGACTCTAAAAACAGCCTATACTTAAGTATTTCGAAAATACATGGGCCTGGCCCAATAATAAGGTGACGCAGCACCTAAAATAGCCTCTGGATGAAATTTATGAAGTGGCATCTTGTATATTTCGTCCAAGGCTTCATGCACTCCTTATGGTGGCTTCAAAGTCCTGAAATCATCACTTCTAACTCTGTTCTTGATCCCCTTGCGCATGCCATCATCTCCATGCTTGAACTTGCTCCAAGGTTCATCTTTCTTGTCCAAACTAGGCCCTTCATTTGTATGCAAAACAAATGTATCCAATTTAGGCCGCATCATATTCTCACGAACATTAGAATCGTTACCAAGAAACGAAAGTACCTAATAATTCAATTGGCGTGCGCGAGCTCTAGTAATTGGTCCAGTATGTATAGCAGCAGGGGCTGTGGGTGTAACAATGGTATTGATGTCCTCATTAGATTGTCGCGCAGCGGACCCAAGAGCTGGAGCAGGGGCACAAGAAGGCACTCAATGCTCTGACCCTGGACCATGCCGGCAAGGTGTAGAATCGGGAGATGGAGTGGGAGGAGCTGAAAAATAAGGTCTCAGGGCTGACGGAGGAGAGGGACGCGACCAACCATTCTCTGGCGGATTCGTAGATCACCATCTCCGACTAGACCAAGCTGCTCACCGAGGCCAACAGCTCCATTGACGATCTGAAGCTGCAGCTGGGCACTTTGGAGGGGAAGCTTTCAGAGGTCACGTCCCAGGAGGAGACCCTGATCAAGGCCCTGGAGACCGAGAAGCAGCTGCGGAGCGATGATGCCGCCGCCCATAAGACATATTCGGGTATCATAAACCTCTGGATCAGCCGTCTCACCGATGTTGCCAAGAGGCTCACGGTGCAGCTAGCCGTCATGGGCATGCGGGATGTCAGGTACTCCCAGGAGTCGAATGTGAGCCCCAACGCCAGGCTGACCTTGTTCTTCGAGGGTGTCCTCGATGCTCTGGAATAGCTCCACTCCAACCGAGCGACCTATATGGCGAATGAGTCCCGGAGGCATTGCCGGGGTGCCCTGACCAAGGTGCTCACCAAGGTGGCATTCTGGAACCCCAACGTCCGCTTCGCCGACGCGCTTGAGAGCTTGCCAGAGGGCACGAACCTCACTTTGCTCGAAGAGCGCATCGAGCCCATCATCAGCTGCGTCGACAGAATCCAGAGGGTGGAGGGCCAGCGCCGGGACTAGCCACCTCATTTCTCTTGGCCTCCGCAAGTTCATGCCCAAGACAATTTTTATCTTAAGTTAGAACTGTGGCAATCATTGATGTAATATAACTCTGCAGTACTTTGAAATGAAGCATGCTATCTTCCTGTTTGATCTTTCTTTGTATGTACACACCCTACGCCTAGTTGGACAAGTTTGCTGGTGCGTAAACCCATGTTGTGGCCGTTTGAGGAATGGATCCTTAGCAGCCTGCCGGGGGGCGCTTGCTGCCGGGCAAATCACCTTGCCATTCTCGGCGTAGCTGCCTGATCTGTTGAGCGGACTCGAAACGAAACATGGGCGTTTCCAATAGTGGAAGGGTTCCCTTGCGTGCAGGTTTTCCATACAAGGAGCAAGATCTTTCGAGGAAGATAACCCTATTAAAAAGGAAAATTGCTCAAGGTTTTGCGTGACTTAACTTTTTGTCGCCATGCAGATGGTTGTTGCGGCTGCGGACAGCATAGCCCCGCCTAGCCGATGGCACTAGAGCGTGGCTGATCGGCGTCGCCTTCTTCTCTCGAGCCATCGCAAAGGAGGAGTCGATGAGTTGGCCAAAGATGTCAGGGTTCTGGAACTGACACCTATGGGATCCCTCGACGGAATCCCTTCTACGGTTGCGAGGCATGGGGCTGCGCAAAGAGCGGGTCTAGAAGATCAACTAAGTGGGATTTTTACCCAGGTTCGGGCCGCAAGCGATGCGTAAAACCCTAGTCCTGCTTTGTGTGTATTTAGTGTTCTTGAGTTCTTAAACTAGCTATCGTGCATGCCGAGTCCAAAAAGTCAGAATCCTTCCTCGGTATGCCTCAGGCCTCCTTTTATATGTCAAAGGGGTCTCCAAAGTGGCATACAGGAGGTGGAAAGTATGTATAGTGTAGAAGTTTATCTCCCGACATCAAGGACAAACGTATTTAATGTGCCGCATATGTGTCCTCTTGCTTTATCAGGGACGGCAAAGAGGCCCGCACTACAAAAAAAGACACATCCGTGACATTTTGGGCCGAACGAAACTTTTTTCTGTCATACTTATGACACTTCTATGACGATAATTGTGACAAAACCCGGTATCATCATAGATGTGGTGGGCTCCTACTTCTATGACAAAAAAATCATGATAGAAAATGTGCTTTTTGTCCTGGGCGGGCCGGAGACACAGCTGCATGACATTCTTTGGGCCGTCCATGACTGAAAAACCATGGTAGAAGCAAGGGCGAGGAAAATATCGGGGTGTTCCCGGTTACGGTGGGTGGTCGGGGCCGAGCGATGCACGTTTCTCCCGTACACACACGCGCGTGGGTGCGAGGTGTTGGGCTCTAACTGAAGCCGAGCGAGGAGTTGGGCTCTAACTGAACCCAAGTGATTGCACTAGAGGCTACGCGTTACTGAACCTGAGCGATCGATCGATGGCTGTTAACTGAACCCGATCTAGCGATTCCTTCGCTACTGCTGCTAACTGAAGCCGATCGATGCTACCTATGGATGAACAGTGAACGTTGCTGGGGGTTGGATGAACAGTTCCCGGTGTTGGTGGATGAACAGGACCCCGTGGTGTTGCCTCTGTATGAACAGGACCCCGATCGATCGAGCCGGTTGGTGCTGGATGAGCAGGACCCCGTGGAGGGCTGGATGAACAGTAGACGGTGGAGGGCTGGATGAACAGTAACCCGTGGAGGGGTGGTTGAACAGGAGCCCGTGGAGAGGGCTAGTTGAACAGTAGCCGGTGGAGTAGCTCGTGGTGGAGGCTGGATGAACAGGAGCCCGTGGATGAACAGTCATAGGTGGAGGCTGGAGGAGGTCGACGGTGGATGAAAAGTAGCCTGTGGAGGCAAGAGGGGGTCGACAGTAGAGATGAACTGTATCCTGTGGAGTCCCGTTTTGCGGTACGCCACATCCCTCCCGATGAACAGGACCCCCGTTTCGACCGTAGCGCTCCAACACAAGTCTGTTTCCTCCGTTTCGCGGTATGCCACACCACTCCCGATCAACAGGCCCCCATTTCGACCGTAGGAGGTCCGTTTCCTCCATTTTGCGGTATGCCAGACCCATCCCCATGAACATGATCCCGTTTCGACCGTGGCCGGTCGAACACAAGGCCATTTCCTCCGTTCTGCGGTACGCCAGGCCTCATTTCCATTGGTTGTTCCATCCAAGCCCTCCCGATGAACACAACGACGCATTCCGTTCCGACCCAGCCGGTTGGCTCCCCATGAACACGACGACGCTGTTTCTCTGTTCCGACCCAGCCATGTACACGAGCCCTGGCCGTACGTATGCGCGAGTAGGCGTTCAAGACCCTGCCCGTATGTACGTACGTGGCCGTATTTTCTTTCTTGCACACTGGCCGCTATACGTATGTGTACATGCTACGTGTGCGCCTCTTCTACGACACGTGCGCGCCTCTACATCGACCAGTATGTACGTACACGTTCGCGACCAGAATGACAACGCTACGTACGCTTCGACCAGGTGGGTCCCGACTGTCATGCACTTCCTTGCCTGCGAAGTTGTAGCTGGTGGGTCCCAACAGTTAGTGGGCGAATCGTTTTTTTTGCCCGGACGCACTTCCTTGCATGCGAAGATGTAGCTGGTGGGTCCCAACAGTCAAGTGGAAACGTTTTTTTGCGAAATACGGTGGCCCGTCCGGTGGGTCCCTGCTGTCAGGTGGAGGAATAATTATTTTGCGCGTAATAAGGAGGCACTTCCTTGCGACCGTCGAGGACCCAGTTGTCAGCCTCTCCAAGTACAGTACTCTTCCGATGGAAGTCGTTCCTTCACCACGTTGACCACGGCGCGCCGAGAGCACCAGGGCGGTGGATGACGGCGAGCGGCAAAGCCTAGGAAGGGGATGCCACGGAGCCGAGGAAGACGTGGAAGTGGAAGCCCGCGCGGAGAGGTGTATGAGGGTTCACTGGTTCGACTATGGTGTGAGGTTGCCGTCGCCGCAGGGCCTGGCCAGCGGTGCGAATAGTAGGGGTGGGGAGGCCTCCGCGGCAGCACAACCGTCCACGGGAGGCAGGAGCATATGGCACGACCGGCGCTGCTTTGGGTGGTTGGAGCAAGAAGACTAGAGGTTGAAGAAGCACTACGGCCATTGGATGGACATCGTACGGTCACTGGAGCTACAATCGTTCATATAGACTAAGTTGACAATGCACTCCGTCCCCATCAACTTAGTAGGCCCACAAGTCAGCCTCCCACCAACGTGGGTCCCAACTAGTAGGGGGAGTATTCATTTTTTTGTGCGTAATAAGGAGGCACTTCTGGTGGGTTTGAGCTGACAGCGGGGGGGGGGGACTTTTTTCGTGAAATACGGTGGCCCGTCCGGTTGGTCCCAGCAGTCAGGGGGGAAACGTTGTTTCGCCAAATATGGTGGCCCGTCCGGTGGGTCCCTGCTGTCTGGTGGAGGAATAATTATTTTCCACATAATAAGGAGGCACTTCCTTGCGGTTGTCGTGGACTCAGTTGTCAGCCTATCCATGTACAGTACTCTTTTGATGGAAGTCGTTCCTTGATCATGTTGACCACACCGTGCCAAGAGCACCAGGGCGGTGGACGACGGCGAGCGACGAGGCCTAGGAAGGGGACGACGCGGAGCCGGGGAAGACGGGGCAGTGGAAGCCCGCGCGAAGAGGAGTACGAGGGTTCACTGGTTCGGCTGCGGTGTGAGGCTGCCGTTGCCATGGAATAACAGGGGGTGTGGGTGAGTGGAGGAATGGCATGGCCATCGGTGGGAGTAGTAGGGGGCGGTGAGGCCTTCACGGCAGCACAGTCGGCCATGGGAGGCAGGAGCAGGCGGCATGACCGACACTGCTTTGGGCGGTTGGAGCAAGAACACCAGAGGTTGAAGAAGCACTACGGCCATTGGATGGACATCGTACGGTCATTGAGGCTAGAATCGTTCATATTGACTAAGTTGACAAAGCCCTTGGTACGCGTCAACTTAGTAGGCCCACAAGTCAGCTTCCGAAATAGTACGCCTCAGATGTCAGGGGGAGAAATCATTTTTTGGGCGGGTGAATCAAGAATATCTGAGATTGAAGAAGAAGCACAGCATCCGTTGGATGGACATCCAACGGCCACTGTAGCTAGAACCGTGTGTTGACTAAAATAAGTTGACAAAGCCTTGCATACACGTCAACTTCTTTTTTCGGGGACGCGTCAACTTAGTAGGCCCACAAGTGTGTGGTAGAGAACTTATAGCCCATTTGCGATTTGTAAGAATGTACAACCCATTTTTGAATTCCAATGGAATTTACTACAGCCCATTTACAGTTTGGTAAAAGTACAGACCATTTTCTAGCTAGGACAACAATTAATAATTTCAACCAACCATTCAAGACAGAATTCAATAAAATTTCCCACATTTTGATGGGATCCGAAATATTTTTATCCCAAAATTTCTAGTCATATTAAATATAAATTTGTATTACGTAAAAATCTAACGAAACATTGCGCGTGCAACAATTAAAAATTAAGATTTTCAAAATCCATAAATAACATTTTATAAACTAATTTCGTGCTTGGTGCATTTTTTATAGTTACTGCCCAGTTTTTATAATTACAACTCATTTATTATTATTTAAAGCCCATTTTCTTATTAAGCCTAATGCATCCCTCCTAGGAAAGAATTGCAGCCCAGCGGGGCGGAGAATAACAAGTTGACCTTGCCTGGGTATTCCTCAAAAAACGTATAGCTGGGCTAGCCATTTTCATCTTGAAAAAAATTAATATCTGGGCTGGATATCTATCCTGGGCTAGATGGGCCACAGCCTGCCCAGTTAATACCCTGCTCTCCTCTGAACAACAACGAAAACATCACCAAGAAAAACTCTGCAGTGCTCACGCCTCAAAAACACAAATACTGCTTGAGCTGCTTGGTCCCAGCTGTGGGCCGCACCTTGTGCAATTCTCTTGTTTATATTGACTACATAGGTTGACAATGGTGTGGGACCGTGATGTCAGGAAACCAGGAGGAAGCAAAAAAATATAGTTGTACATAATCAGGAGGCACTTGCGTACGTACGGCTATGGCCCTAGATATGACGCCATATATATATAGGTAAAATGTTTGGGGCACCTAGCTGGTTTTTAATTAATGCCTCATGAATTCAAACCCATTAAATTTTGCATGTAAGATTTTCCATATGTGATACTAGCATGCATGCATTTGTTTCCGAACAATACATCCATACATAACTTCCCTTCCATGCATGATCGTCCTTTGATTCTGTCCAAAATAAAAATATATACCTTAGTACAGACAACATGCTTGATATACCTAAGGTACGGTAGATGGAAATGATATACCAAAGAAATATACAAAATCAAAGGACATACGTATGGAGAACTGATGGAGATACATGGTACGTTGGTCTCAAAGGATATACGTATGTATCACATACTCTCCACTATGTATGAAGAACTAATGAAGATACACGATGTTGGGCTTGATTTAAAAAAAATACCCACATACGTATGGTCTCATACTGTGGGTATATAATACCTTGTAATTTTCTTAAACGTCTTAAACATCTATGGGTATATGATACCTTCAATTCTTAAAATATTTACATTGAGTCGCAAGTTTTCGCATGGACGTTATATTCTATTCCCACAAAAAATGGACGTTATATCCTAATTAGTGGATAGCCATTTTCTATATGATATATTCATCGTACGTATCACATACTCTCTACTGTGTACAAAGAACTGATGGTTCTATCATTTTTATTTATTTATTGTGTTGCTTAATAATTTTTGGGTACGTCGATAGTTTTGCTAATTTTCTTTTTATTTCAATTTTTATATATTTTAAATATGGCAACTTTTTTGTGGTATATTATTGCTAGCTATGTCACATATCATGTGTATATATTTTTTGGAATATGGTTTATGGCTATCTCACACTTATTTACTTTTATAATGTAAAATGCATTGGATATGACATACCCACAATATTTAAAAGTATTTGTGGGTATTCGATTCCTTGGAATGCTTTTCTAAAGTCACAAAAGAACACATTGCATTTTTATACGATAGTTTTCTAATAGGTATCTGATAATAAAGGCAGAAAATCTTTCAGCCACGAGCCAACTGTGGGTATGTGAAATTTATGCATATGCATGAGATATTTGGTCTAATATGTGAACTACGGATTATTCTCCTTAAACACATTACTACCATTTGTTTAGATTAGATAATATTGACAAAATATGCCCCACATAACAGTACCATATACCTCCTATTAATACACGCACGAAAAAATATCTCCATATAGCAAAGAACATGAATGCATACAAATCATGAAGCATTTATTTCCGATTTCTCTCTCTTATTTACATTAATGACTACAATATGCAACGTGGCCCTGCATGTTATTCTCATTCGGGCAGCTAGGTGCCTGGGCACCTAGGCCCATGGTGCATGACATACCTATTCATGCGCGATGTTCTTTCCTTGAAATAGATGTTTCCAATTTTTGTTCGCATGCACTCTGGTTTCCAAAAAATTAATATTATATATTTTTCCTAAGCAACATTCTCTTCCAAAATATCTCGAGTATGTATACACATCTAAGATATTTTAGGTTATGTATGTATATACCTACTGATTTATTCAAGGTATTGGACATTTATTTCGGGTTGTGTATATACCTAGTGATATAGATCTACTAATGTATATACCTCAAATATTTTGGGTTATGTATATACCTAAGATATTTTGGGTTATGTATATACCTGTTGATATATACCTACTAACACAATTCTTGTGTCCAACACTTGTATTTTTTTTGAATTAACACTCATATTTTCTAATGATGTACTTTCAAGGTATTCGACACTTATTTATTTTATTGATGGGACACACTTTTTGAAGACTAGTTTTCCTATTCTATGTAAGGTGACAAGATAATCTAAAACGACATCCTAATTATTATTTTTTACTTTTTTTGGACATATAGATACCATGTAGACATCCAGAAAATATACCTAATATAATGTACCAACATCTCGGTTTTTAATACATGTATATGCCTTTTTTGTGGTGACATACCCAAAAATAATAATATACTCTTTTTTGAATATAAAGTATATGCTTGAAGACATACCCATTAATAGTATTGGAGACATACCCCAAAATGATATACTTTGATAGGAGACATGCTCAAGGACACGTACGTTTTATACTCGTACATGAGTATTTTTCCATGGAGACAAAAGATAACCAAACCTTATATACCCAAGATGATGATATACCTAAGTATATAACGGTATATACGACTTCACATTTTATTGTGTAAAAAAGAAAGTAGTGCATGAATCAGAGAGAAAGAAGGGCACGTGTCATGGAGCATGCGTGGCCTTAATGGACCATTAATTGTTGATTTCACTATCTTTCCTAGTATGGGCATTAAGTGTCCATATAAAGCAATAATTCTTTCCTAATAAAAGAGTTAACAATTTTCAATTATTGTTAATACTAGTCACACATGCACACATCTCAATGTAATCCAATGGTTTCTAGGCAAGGTGTGATGCGGAGCATCCCATGATCATCCCCATGGACGCACCTACACCTCCAACGTCACCACTTGGACCAATGACAAGAGCCCGAGCTAAGGCTATCAAAGATAAGGTGAACTCACTCCTCTCCGAACTTCCACTTTCCATGCATGAGAATTGGCTACTACCTCAAGTGGAAACGCTATGTGTGATTAGGTACTTGGAGGAAAGCCACGGACCAACTACACTCAATGGACAAGATGGTGAGGACGCCAAGTTCATGGGACAAGAAGGAGAACTGCTCGTAGTCCCCAGGCACCGGACGACCGACAGATCCCAGACGTCCGACGACCTCCAGGCTCCGGACGTCCGGCCCCCTCTGGACGACAAGCGTTTCCACACCCGAGCCAAAACCCACGGACATCCGACGCCCGGACGTCTGACCGAAGACCACCCAAGCTGAATCTGCGGACGTCCGACAGGCACCGGACGTCCGGACCCTCGCGATCCTCCGGACGACCGGTGACTCCCCGACGTCCGACGCTTGTACGTTGTTTCGAGTTGGGCCGCAGCCCATGTACCCTTTGGCCCCCCTCTTTTTCACTAAGACTGTATATAGACCTCCTATTCCTTCTAGGTAGGGCTAGCAAAGGATTAGCTCATATTTGTGGGAGAGCTTTACTCATCCACTTGGTTACCTTCTCCACGGAGATTCGAGCCTCCACCAGAGAAGATCCCCCAAGCGGATTCAAGACCCTTTTAGGGAAGAACTCAAGACCTCCTCACGGAGAAGATCATGCCTCTTGTATTGTCCTTAGTTGAACGTGGATCGTGTATCGTTCTTTGTATCCGAGGATCTAGCACATGTGTGACTTATTCATGTTGGTTTGAGTGTTCCTCTTTGCGCCTCTTTGTGTTTTCCCCTCGTGTTTCCCCTCACGTTCTTCGTGTTCTTCGTGGGATTCTGCTCCTTTCGTGAAAGATCGCGCGATTAGGGTTCTACCCTACATCATCTTGGTATCTAGAGCCACGTTGATCACGATTTCGGAGCCTCCCCATTGTGTTTCTAGCCTTCTTTTTGTTGTTTTTCATCCTAATTCGGAAATTCCCCACAAAAATAGCCCTAAATATTTTTGGTGATTTGTTAGTGTATTGAGATTTTGTTGGTTTGGATCCATCGATTTGCTTTGTTTTGAGTGGATCTAGCCTTTCCCCCCTTTCCCCACCCTTTCCATCCACAAAATCCTCCGGATTTAACCATTTTCGCCATCTCCACCTCGAACCCTAGCTATTCACCCCGTGCCCGAAATTCGCCTAGGCACCGGACGTCCGACGACCGGACGACCGGCCCAGCCCGGACGTCCGCCCGACCCTGACGAAACTGATTTTTTTTCCAGTGTAGTCACCACCACCGCCCCGCATTTCCGCATATGCACTCCCACCACCATTACACCATCACCACTTCTGCATACCACCAGCATTTGGACCGTTTCGCTCTCCAACACGTGTTGCCACTTCGAGCTTTGAGAATTTGAGTTGCGGTTTCGTATCCTTTTGTGTTTCGGCTATCTAGGTACGGTTCAACATCGACATCACCGCCACTCATCTTCGCCACGGACGCGTCATCAACAACGACCACCTTGACTACACCTTGGTATTCGTGCCACCATTTTGACACCATACCGGAAGCAAGACTGGTAACCTCATCTTGGTATTGGACATATCACTCTTGCCATTACATTGATAGCCATCATAGCCTTACTCCTTTGCATTGCTTACCCATCGAGACTAGCCATTGAGTATTGGCGGCAACGAGACTTGTGCACATTAGTGATCATACTTCCCATAGCATACATACATCATTGTTGCACATATTGGTATCATCTCTTGTGTCACAAAGTTGCCATCGCATACACAATTGATATCTTGGTTCGTCAAGCATTACATGAGAAAAGAGCTCAAACATCAAAGAGCCACACAAGCTTGTAAGCAAAGAGGAAAGATAAGCAAAGAGATTTTAAGAAAGAACCATAGCATCATACAACATTAAGATTGTCATACTAGATCACCTTGGATCATATCATAGAAACACCTTGCATAGAGCATTCTTGGGATAGCAGTCGTTGCATTTTTGCTAAGTAGGTTGTGCACAAGTTCTTTGTATCCGTCTATTGTGTAATCGTGCTAGTGTCTCTCTAGTGTTGTGGAACAAGAGCATTTTTGTGGATTCCACATTTTGGCTCACCCTTGGTTGCACGACCCCACTTATCTTTTTGCGTGTGTGTTTCCGTGTACCTTATATGCTTGGTCTACTTGTTACATTACATCTTGCGAATCTTTTCCAACATTATTGAATCTCACTTACAATTGCATCAAATTTTGTGCCACCATCCTAACCAAGCTCCACCATAAGCTTTTACTTCTGTAGGTGTGAGAAACCAACAATAGCTAGTACCAATTGTGCTATTTTCTTGTCCTACATTGGAGTGATCATCGATCCACTTTCAACTTCGGTCAAGGTACATTTGGTATTCATTCTTCTCTTTCTACCACTCACATTTTTCTTGGAATGATGGATAGGCCAAGTACTTCTACCAACCCACTCTTCATTGAGCACAATGACGACATGAACTCCTACGTCACCAAGAGCCACCTCTTTGGTGCACAACGTGCTTTGCATCAAGAGCAACAAGCAATGAGTGAATGCATTGACAACCTCGCTGCCGACTTGTGACTCCCCGAGCAACGTACAAGGGACTACTTCGACCACAAGCTCAACGATCACAAGCAAGAGAATGATGCAAGGATGGATGAGATTCGCGCTTTGTTTCTCAACCGCTCTTCTTCCACTTCGTCTTCATCAAGAAGGACTCGCTCAAGTCGATACTCCGACTTCACCCTCTCTGGCTTAAGTATACCGACATCGAACACTCTACGCCGTGCCACGCACAATGATCATCAAGCAAGCTTCAATCCTCTACGCGACACCGACTCTCAAGAGCTCTGACGATGTCAAACCCAAGAGGCTTTTGCACTAGCACGAGAACGGCAACGACAACACCAACATGAAGAGGAAGAGCGAGCACGTTTACACCAAAATGCACAAGATGCCAAAGCACAACGCCAAGAAGAAAAACTCCGTGAAGCTCAAGCACTTGCGGTGCAACAAGCCCTCCGAGATTCAAGTCGAGTGGTAGCCAACCGAGGCCGACAAGTTCATGAACATGAAGAAGCACTTCGCGAAGAAGTCCGCGAGAGGATTTATCAAGCTCGCATGCATCGTCAAGTTCCTCCTCGAGCTCGACAAGCTCCTCCACAAGCTCGCCAAGAACATCAAGATCATCAAGAGCATGAAGACAATGGAAATCCTCCACGTCAAGAGCAACATGAGGTTGACAACCCTCCTCACTAAGAGCAACACGAGCTTGACAATCATCAACAACATGGGCGTCATCACCCTCGACCCCAACACAACGAAGAGCAACTCTACGGGAAGCTAAAGTTCACCATGCCAAAGTTCAATGGAAGAAACAACCCCGAAGAGTACCTATCATGGGCATTGAAGGTTGACAAGATCTTCCGTTTGCACACCTATGAAGAAGAGAAGAAGATCACGATGGCATCACTTGAGTTTCAAGACTATGTCCTCATTTGGTGGGAACAAGTCATCGAGCGCCATGAGGCAAGAGGTGAACCACCCATCACTACTTGGGCGCAAATGAAGGATGTCATGAGAGCATGCTTCGTGCCTACCTACTACAACCGCAATCTCTTCAAGAAACTCCAACTACTCAAGTAAGGAACCAAGAGCGTTGAAGAGTACTACAAGGAGATGGAGATTCCCATGTACGAGCCAATGTCACGGAAGATGATGAGCAAACAATGGCACGTTTCTTGAATGGACTCAACCATCCTATCAAGAAGATCGCCGACTTCCAACCATACTCGAACCTCATCGAGCTAGTGCATCAAGCTACCAAAGAGGAACGTCAAGTGCAAGACGATTTCAAGTATAACAAGTTCTCATCCAAGTCCGATGGCTTCTCCAACAATCAAGCTTAATGACTCCAACATCTTCGACCACCCCAAGTCATCAATCATCGTACTACAAGCAACTTCAAGCCGAGAGCTTCATCATCATCTACCCCAACCGATGAGACCGTCAAGACGATTTCCATTAAATGCTTCAGATGCGGTGGCCGAGGCCACAAGTCATTTGAGTGTACAAACAAGCACACCATGATACTCGACAATGACGGAACCCATGACTCCATGAGTGAAGAGGAGATGAAAGCCCTTAAGAAAGTGGCAATGCACCGGCGCATGACCGATGAAGAAGAAGATCAAGTCATTTGTGATGAAGATTCAAGTCTCGCTCTTGTTGTCTCCAAGGTCTTAACTCTTCATCACCATCAACAAGAAGAAGACCAAAGATGCCACATATTTCATACCAAGGCCGGCATCAATGGAAGATCTGTCAAGGTCATCATCGATGGAGGGAGTTGTCATAACCTCGCAAGTGAAGAACTTTGCTCCAAGCTCTAATTGCCCAAGACGAAGCACCCACATCCCTACAAAGTTCAATGGCTTAGCGACTCCGGCACTATCTAAGTCGAGCATCAAGTACAAGTCTCCTTCAAAATTGGTGCCTATGAAGACACTTTGGAGTGCGAAGTTGTTCCCATGACCGTTTGCCACCTTCTCCTTGGACGCCCATGGCAATTTCATAGATGTGTGATCCACAACGGCCGAACGAACCAATACATCTTCCGGATGAAGGAAAAGGAGTACGTACTTCGCCCCATGTATCCAAGCCAAGTGATCGCCGACAAGCAAGCCACCCATCATGGAGAGAATAGTGAGAGAGTGACCCACCAAAAAGAGAGTGAGCGCCACAAGCCAAAATTGAGCGACTCCACGATGAGCGACAAAAAGAACCTAGTTCTATTTGTCACCACACGTGAGATGGGAGAAGTGTGTGAGAACCCATCTAGTGTCATGCACTATGACCTTACATGCAACGACGAGGCACCAAAAGCTAACACCTCTCACACTCTACCTTTAGTGTTATCTTCTCTTTTGCAGGAATTTCAAGATGTTTTCCCCGACGAGCTACCTCCGGGTCCACCTCCTCTAAGAGGCATTAAGCACCGAATCGATATCATCCCCGGAGCGCCCCTTCCTAACAAGGTTCCCTACTGCGTCCACCACGAGGAACCTAACAAGACCCAACGGAAAGTTTAACTACTCATCCACTTTGGACACGACAAGACACTTGCTACGCCCTCTAAGCACTATTTTTGTCCAACAACGCTTCGCGATGTCAACCTCTTCACCAACCAATACTCTACGTGTCGCCAAGCTAAAGAAATCTTGCAACCGTGCCTACCAATCGTCGAATACGCCTGCAAGATAGACCTCCCGCGTGACAAGTATGACATGAGCGACATCTTCAACGTCAAAGATCTACCCCCGTACCATGGTGATGAAGAATTTTATCCGAGGACGGATCTTCCCCAAGGGAGGGGAGATGATGCAGAGCATCCCATGATCATCCCCATGGACGCACCTACACCTCCAACGTCACCACTTGGACCAATGACAAGAGCCCGAGCCAAGGCTATCAAAGATAAGGTGAACTCACTCATCTCCGAACTTCCACTTTCCATGCATGAGAATTGGCTACTACCTCAAGTGGAAACCCTATGTGTGATCAGGTACTTGGAGGAAAGCCACGGACCAACCACACTCAACGGACAAGACGGTGAGGACGCTAATTTCATGGGACAAGAAGGAGAACTGCTCGAAGTCCCCAGGCTCCGGACGACCGACAGACCCCGGACGTCCGGCCCCCTCCGGACGACCGGCGTTTCCACACCCGAGCCAAAACCCACGGACATCCAACGCCTGACGGACGACCGACGCCCGGACGTACGACCGACGCTCGGACGTACGACCCCGACCGGACGTCCGACCGAAGACCAGCCGAGCCGAATCTGCGGACATCCGACAGGCACTGCACGTCCTGACCCTCGCGAGCCTCCGGACGACCGGTGAATCCCGAACGTCTGACGCCTGTACGCTGTTTCAAGTTGGGCCACAGCCCATGTACCCCTTCACCCCCCCCCTCTTTTGCACTAAGACTATATATAGACCTCCTATTCCTTCTAGCTAGGGTTAGCAAAGGATTAGCTCATATTTGTGTGAGAGCGTTGCTCATCCACTTGGTTACCTTCTCCACGGAGATTCGAGCCTCCACCGGAGAAGATCCCCCAAGCGGATTCAAGACCCCTTTTAGGGAAGAACTCAAGACCTCCTCACGGAGAAGATCGTGCCTCTTGTATCATCCCTAGTTGACCGTGGATCATGTATCGTTCTTTGTATCTGAGGATCTAGGACATGTGTGACTTATTCATGTTGGTTTGAGTGTTCCTCTTTGTGCCTCTTTATGTTTTCCCCTCGTGTTCTTCGTGTTCTTTGCGGGATTCCTCTCCTTTCCTAAAAGATCGGGCGATTAGGGTTCTACCCTACATCAAGGTGCCCAGGCACCGAGGTGTCCCATATGGGCTTCATATATATATATAAACACTATTATATATAGAGAGAGTAGCACTATTCTGATCCCAGTATCAGAATAGTTATTCAGATCACGGCGCGCCTTATAGGTGCGATGATGTGTTCCCGGATTCCGGAGAAACAAAAAGAAAAAACACGGACTGCCCACACCTCCCCATCCCCCGATCCAATCGCTGTCGTGACCCACCCCCGTGCCCCGATGCGACACTGCCCGACCTATCGGAATCCCCGCCGCCACGCCACCTCCCGGACACCCCCGCTGCCCCTGCCCAACCCATCCCACCCACCTCCCACACCCCCCACCCAAACTGGCGACACCGCCGTCACACAGCCGTCGCCCCGCCCCATAGCCGGTGACGCCGCCGCCGCCGCCCCGCCCCAAACGGGCGACACCGTCGCCCCGTAGCCATCGCCCCGCCCCTAGCCGGCGACGCCGCCGCCCCGCCCCAAGCCGGCGACACCGCAGGAGCCCGCCCCAACCGACGACGCGCCGCACCACCTGACAGAGCACCTCGAGGTCGCCAGATCCGATGATGATCCTTCACCTCCGTCCACTCTCTGAGACTCCGACGACCACCAGCTCACGCGTGGATTGGGTGCTATGCTGCAAATGGATGAGACGTCGAACTTCAGATGGTGGAGGCCACGACCTGCAGCCAGCCGCGCGTAACCGCCGTCTCATGCCATGGATCGAGTAGTCGCCATCCCCAGCGGGTCCGGACGGCCACTCCAGAGCCATCCCCTCGGGTCTGCACTACCTCCGCCGACCCCCGCCACTCACCGCCCGACGCGTCGCCGCCCAGACGGATCCATGCCGCTCCTTCCCCTCCTGGCTCATACCACCGGCGGTGGTAGGCGCTGTCCCATTGCCTCTTCAGCACCCAACACGGTGTGGCCATCGTTCCCAGCTCGATCATTGTCTTTGTTCGATATCTTTGCAATACCAGAGTTCAGAGTGACTGTTTGTTTAGTTTGCATGGAAGGTGCTCGTCTAAATGCCTATGAGCATACTTTTTCATTCCTAAGCAAAATACTACTCCATGCAAAGATACATTAAGTTAAACTGTCAGATGTTCCTGATAGTTGTTACTCTGAACGTGCATGGTTAACTGATGTGAAACTTTTGGTTTTGGGAATTCTGATCTTCTATTTGTTTTTATTTGTGGTCAATTCTAGTTTTATGTTCTATACAAATTAGATGGCACCGCATTCACATACATATGAATAAGAGAAGTGTACAAAGATACATTAAGTTAAACTGTCAGATGTTCAGAGGTGAAAAAGAAGGGAAGAAAGTCAAAAACAAAACAATAGAAGTTCAACTTGAGAGACCTCGCTCGTCTGAAAAAAGTAGTTTAGGGTGAGTTCCAGGAGAGCAGCATCCGCACTACTAATGATGCGGTCTAGTGAAGAAGCAAAATTAAGCAGAATGTTCAGAGATCCCACTCCTAAAAGTTTAGAAAAAAAAGAGGGACAAAGTTCTTTGTTCGGTGATGTGTGGTGAGTGGATAGGGAAACAGAAATGAAGTTGTGGTAGAGAAAAAGGCCACCTCTTCTCACGTGGCACTCTGCTTCTCAATTATGTAATTATTAATGTAACTTATTAAGAAGAATATTCTTCTATATAGAACAAGGCTATGTTGGAAAAAGAAAAACGTGCACGCATTAGTGCATGTTGTTTATTTTGGACTCCAGTACAACCTTGATCAAAATGGAATTTTTTCCTCCTTTTATTTTGAAATGAAGCTTCTTTGGGTGATGATCTACTAGCAGAAAAAAAGTAACAGCTATAGTTTTGAAAACGGCATACAAAATGGGGGGAAATGCTAATGTACCATTGAAAACTAATGCGACAAAACCAGGGGGTTAGCGTTCTAGTGTTTTTCAATCACTTTCTTTCCGTACTTCACTTGGGAAAACACGTGAGAACTTTGAATATAGAAAAAACAGAAGTTCACATTAAGTAAAAGGTTAATCCAATTAGAAAACTTAAAATGTGGTGACCTTTATATTCTTGATTTTTTTTATATATGTCAAATTTTCATGGTTTCTAAAAAAACTAGAAGTTCAAAGTAAAGTAGGAGCAGTTCAATTTTAATTACAAAACTGAAAAATCCTCGTTACTAAAGAATACAACCAAGAAGTTTAAATTAAAATAACAAAGAAATTCAAAAAAAACTTAAAAGACGGATTTTTCTCATTTAAGAAAACCCTAGAAGTTCAAATTTAAATAAGAAAAAAGTTTGATGTTTATTACAAACCAAGAATTTCAAATTTCAAAAACAGAGTAGTTCAAAAAATTTTATATAAAATGGATATTCCCCATATCTAAAAAACCTAGAAGTTCAAATTAAAATAACGGTGTACTTCAAAGTTAATCCAAAATTTTGTTTTTTCAAAATAAAGAAAGTCCAGGAAGTTTAATTTAGAATAACAGAGCATTTGATTTTCACTGTTAACAAAAACCCGAGAAGTTCAGATTTTAAAAACTAAGAAGTTCGATTTAAAAAAATCAATTTTTCCTTGCTACTAAACAAAATAAAATTGAGAAGTTCAAAATAAAATAACAGAGTAGTTTGATGTATACGAAAAAAACTCAAATTATTTATGTTTCTAGGAAAAATAAAAGTATGAAGTTCAATTTTAAAAAATAGTTTGATACTTATTTGAATTCAAATTCATAAAACAAAGAAGTTCGAAGTATATAAAAAACTCAGATTTTTGCTCGTTACTAAAGAATAAAATGAGGAAGCTCAAATTAAAAAAAAGGAAAAACACAAAAATGGTTAAAAAAGAAATTTTCAATCGAACTACACGGAGCCCGCGCACCACCGCCCCTGACCCCACGCGACGCCGCCGCCACCACACACCCCAGCTCGTCGGCGCCGCCTCGGACCCCGCGTGTCACCGTCTCCGCCAACCCTCCCATCGCCGTGCCCGCCACATCCAGCACGCCTCCGCCGCAACTGCCACCCCAGTGACCGCCTGCAAGCATGGATCCGGCAAGATCCCGGTCCTTACAGGCTAGGGATGACCTCCGTGGGTGCTGTGGTTGCCGCGGACTGCACCAACCGTCGTCATGGACTGCTCCTCTCTCTCTCGCCATCCACCGTGCCTACCTGCACCTCGAGGAGGGCTCGACCTGCAGCAGGATGAGGGCATGACCTGCTGCTTAGTGGCCACATCCGGCAAAGAGAAAAAAGGGGGTTGGGTGACAGATCTTGCACGCGACCCTCCGGCCAGAGGGCTGCCGAGCTGCTGGGTCGCCAGCCACCACTACCAGCAGGTCGCCTTTGCCATCTCCTGTACAGAACGCTAACACCGAGACTCTCAGCCCCTCTGCCTCCTCCAGTGTTTGTTTCTAGAAAAACTCTGGTCACCGTCCTGTTCCTCCCGACCTCCCTCTTCTCCCGCAGTGACAAATCTTCTCCCAGCAGCTAGCTGCTGTCCGTGGCATCCTCTCAGGCACCGTCAAACTGTTGTTCGTGCGCTGCTACTGAAGTTCAGCTTGAGTGCGAGAGGAAAAAGATTTTTGAGACAAATTAGCTGTTGCTGTTGTCCTAGGTTTTTTTGGTCTTAAATTATTTCCGTTTCTAGGAAGTGTATGTGTTGGTTGTGCATGAAGCACGTGCAGTGTATGTGTTTTGTTGTGCATAATTTTCTTGATTTTCAATAGCACGTTAAGTTAATGTTTTAGAAATTCCGAAGTTCACGTGTACTACATACAGAATAAATTCATCAAATGAGAAAAAGGGACCGCATGGCCATTTCACCAAAAGCAAAAAATGAATAGAATGTCATGACAAAAAAATAAAAAGTTCACAAGATGTAACATAGTGACTTCTAGAAAAATGAAAAAAAAACATAATTTTGTTTTGTATGTTTAACCATTTCAGAAGTTTCAGAGTTTACAATTACTAAAGAAATAAACCAATAAGTTCAACTGAAAATAACGAAGAAGTTCTATGTTTCTAAAAAAACTCCAATTTTCACATTTCTAAAAAAATACACAAAGAAGTTCAAATAAAAAGTTAGAGAGGTTTGATGTATATAAAAAACTCAGACTTTTTCTGTTACGAAAACGAAATAGAGAGAAGTTCGGTCTGATAACTGTCAGAAGTTCATTTACTGTGTGGTGTGCATTTCATATGAGAGAAAAAAGAAATAAAAAGGAAAAGTCCAAAAAATTTGTTGCTAGAAGTTCAAGTGCTCGACCTGAGAAAGTTCAAAAATTCTTGTGAGAGAGGTTGAACAAAAATAAGTGACAGAAGTTCAAGGTGAAAACAATGAGAAGTTCAACTAGTGCAAGGAATGCATTTCAGGTGAGAATAAAAGTATAGAAAAATAGAAGCATAAAATGTTTGTTGAAAGAAGTTCAAGTGCTCTGTCCGGGGAGGCTCAAAAATCCTTGCGAGAGAGGTTCACCTTGTATTTCCATGCTCAATTTTTTCGTATAAAAATCGAATACAATTCTTTAATCAAAATATAAAAAGATGAAGTTCAAATTGGAATGACACAGAAGCTCGGAGTTTATTAAAACCTAGGATTTACATGTTCAAAAAATTAAAAACACAACGCCATTTTTTGCACTTTTAAAAACAACTCATAAACGAAAAACTGGTTGCTAGAAGTTCAAGTGCTCGGTGAGGAAAAGTTCAAAAAATTCTTGTGAGAGAGGTTCATCATGTATTTAGATGTCCAAAATACATAAAAATGAAGTTTTTTATGTTTTAAAATAATTCTCTCAAACCAGAGAGAGGTTCAAAGTGATAACAACCAGAAGTTCACGTCTTACATGGTGTGTATTTCATATAAGAAAAACACAAATAAATTCTAACAGAGTGAAGTTCAAACAGACATGCCCCAGAAGTTCAACTACTTCACATAGTGCAAAAAACAACACGTTCAAAACAGATTGAGGTTCAAACAGACATGCCAGAGAAGTTCAACTACTTCACGCACTGCAAAAAACAGCACATCGAAAACAGAGTGAGGTTCAAACAAACATGCTCGAGAAGTTCAACTACTTCATGCAGTGCGTTTCCGTTCGCGATGAAGGGAGAAATCATGATCTCGTCATTTTCTAATTTACTTCAAAATGGCAGGAATATCATTTGTGTAAGTTCAAGACCTTGGTTGGAAAAAATTAAAAAATTATTGTGAGAGAGGTTTGTACAAAAAGAATATCATTTGTGTAACACTAACGAATGGATGAGAAAATTACAAACGAAAATATGTCATAGAAGTTCAACGTGAAAACAGCAGGAAGTTCACCTACTACACTGAATGAATTTCGGATGAAAAACTTTCAAAATCGTCGCGAGTATGAAAAAATGATCAACACGGGAAAGTTGCGTGTTTACAGCAGCTTTCCATCGGTATATCACCCGCTCAATTCCCGTGAGTTGGATGGAGAGCTACGAGCAGTGGATGAAGATCTACGAGCAAAAAAATCACATGAAAAACAGAGTGAAGTTCAAGTACACGCGCCGAGAAGTTAAGGTTCTTCACGCGGTGCATTTTCGAAGAATCTGTTTCGCGATATAGGCAGAACGCATGATCCCGCCCTTTTCGAAATTACTTGAAAACGGCTAGGAATCAGAGAAAACCATCAACATGAAAAAGTTTTGCTTTATCCGTAGCTTTTCAGCGCTATATTATTTGCCCCATTCCGATAAAGTTTGTAGAAATTACGGTAAAAATACATTTTTAACCATTTTCAAAACTGACATAAAACTGTAATGAATTAGGAGAAACAATTTATACAAAAAAGTTTCGCATTTCTTCAAGCTTTCCGACGCCATATCATTTGCTGCATTTGGACGTACGGTTAAAAAATTAGCTTGAAAATATGAACTCGGTGAAACTTGTACCGTTTTCTAAATTACTTTTAAACCGTTCAAAATTAGAAAAAACTTTTAACATAAAAAGTAGCGCATTTTCATAAGCTTTCCAACGCCATATTATTTGCCTCAATTGGATTAGCCGTTTAGGAAATGGCGTCAAAATACGAACTCGGGTGTTCGGTTTGCGAAATTTTATGATTTTCCGAATTACTCTTTAACCGTAGGGAATTAGAGAAAACTTTCAACATGTGGAAGGAGCGGTTTTGCAGCAGCTTTCCAACGCCATATTATTTGCCTCATTCCGATAAACGGTTTAAAAATGCGATCGAAAATACGATTCACGTTTTTTGTATGAAGAAAAAACGGTTTTCAAAACTGCTCTTAAACCGCTTACATTTTGCCAAAAATTTAACTTGGGTCATGATACTGATGTCCATAGCTATCCAACGGTATATCACAAGCCCCATTTGGAGACCTTTTGGCTAGAGTTCAACCTAGTACTCGGGGAAGGTCAGGCGCGTTACTCGGGAAGTTCATGTTGTGATCAGAATATTATTCTGATCCCGTGATCAGAATAGTGTTATGTATAAACATTATTCTGATCACGGGTTGAACTTCCCAAGTTACACAACCTGAACTTCTCTCTGTAGGAACCCGTCCTTCGGGCTATCTTCGCAACCGTGTCTCCCCGCGTGAATTATTCTAGTCACTCGTGTTCTATGTGATGTAAGTGTAACCTAGAAAGGATTTTTAGCAACTAAATGCCCATTTTAAATAGGAATCTTTCTTGTTGTTGGATTTTCTCTCAGGGCATGATGAACTTGCGTCTGTTGCAATTTTACTGCCTGAGTTATTCGACCTGAACTTCCCTTGGTGACAAGTTGAACTTCTGCAAACATTGCCCAAACGGGGCTTGCGATATATCGTTCGAAAGTAAAAATGCGATCGAAAATACGATTCACGTTTTTTGTATCAAGAAAAAATGGTTTTAAAAACTGCTCTTAAACCGCTGACATTTTGCCAAAAATTTAACTTGGGTCATGATACTGATGTCCATAGCTATCCAACGGTATATCACAAGCCCCATTTGGAGACCTTTTGGCTAGAGTTCAACCTAGTACTCGGGGAAGGTCAGGCGCGTTACTCGGGAAGTTCATGTTGTGATCAGAATATTATTCTGATCCCGTGATCAGAATAGTGTTTATGTATAAACATTATTCTGATCACGGGTTGAACTTCCCAAGTTACACAACCTGAACTTCTCTCTGTAGGAACCCGTCCTTCGGGCTATCTTCGCAACCGTGTCTCCCCGCGTGAATTATTCTAGTCACTCGTGTTCTATGTGATGTAAGTGTAACCTAGAAAGGATTTTTAGCAACTAAATGCCCATTTTAAATAGGAATCTTTCTTGTTGTTGGATTTTCTCTCAGGGCATGATGAACTTGCGTCTGTTGCAATTTTACTGCCTGAGTTATTCGACCTGAACTTCCCTTGGTGACAAGTTGAACTTCTGCAAACATTGCCCAAACGGGGCTTGCGATATATCGTTCGAAAGCTACGGACACGAGTATCATGACCAAAGTTGAATTTTTGGCAAAATGTAAGCGGTTTAAGAGCAGTTTTGAAAACTGTTTTTTCTTCATACAAAAAATGTGAATCGTATTTTTGATCGCATTTCTAAACCGCTTATCAGAATGGGGCAAATAATATGATGTTGGAAAGCTGCTACAAACCCGCTCCTTCCACATTTTGATATTTTTCTCTAATTCCCTATGGTTAAAGAGTAATTTGGAAAATTGCAAAATTTCGCAAACCAAACAGTCGAGTTCGTATTTTCGATATCATTTCTAAACGGCTATTCCAATTGAGGCAAATAATATGGCATTGGAAATCTTATGAAAATGCGCTACTTTTTCATGTTAAAAGTTTTTTCTTATTTTGAATGGTTTAAAAGTAATTTAGAAAATGGTACAAGTTCTACTGAGTTTGTATTTTTGACTTACTTATTTAAATGTACGTCTGAATGTAGCAAATGATATGGCGTTGGAAAGCTTGAACAAATGCGAAACTTTTTGGTATATATTGTTTCTCCCAATTCTTTACAATTCTAAGTCAATTTTGAAAATGGTTAAAAATATATTTTCGTCGTAATTTTTCCAACTTTTACTGGAATGGAGCATATAATATATCGTTGAAAAGCTACGAAAAATGCAAAAAGAATCATGTAGATGGTATTCTCTGATTCCTAGTCGTTTTCAAGTAATTTTGAAAACAACGAGATTGTGCATCCTGCCTTTATCGCGAAACAGATTCTCTGAAAATGCACTGCGTGAAGAACTTGAACTTCTCGGCATGCCTACTTGAACTTCACTCTATTTTTCACGTGATTTTTTTTGCTTGTAGCTCTCCCTCCACTCACCGGAATTGAGCAAGTGATATACAGATGGAAAGCTGATGTAAACACGGAACTTTCCCATGTTGATTGTTTTTTCATACTCCTAACGGTTTTAAAAGTTTTTCATCTGAAATTCATTCAGTGCAGTAGTTGAGACTTCCTACTATTTTCACGTTGAACTTCTATGGCGTATTTTCATTTGTAATTTTCTCATCCATTCGTCAATGTTACACAAATGATATATATGGATCTTAGCTGATAGAGGAGTCAAACACCCATTGCGCTCGCGCTGCCCCCAGGGGGGCGGCTTGGGCGAACCCAAGCCGCCGCCCCCCACCCCCCCCCCCCCCCCCCCCCCCCCGTAGGAAGCCGGTGAGAAAAGCTCGTCTGACGGATGGCGGTGGTGGGCTCGCCCTTCATCCTGGGGGCGGACTTGGGCTGCGCACGACGACGACCCTGGGCGTCAGGCGTGACAGCGGAGATAGGAAGCTGGACGGCGGCTCCATGGCTTTTCGGTGGGGCTACGCTTCCATGGCTGCCGAGGCAGCATGGTGGTCAGCCATGGCGCGCGGTGGTGGCAAATCTGGGTGCCCCTGCCCAAATTCGTCCCGCTGTGGGTGGTGGCAGCCCGTGGTGTTGCCGGCTGCGCATTCGGGGTTGTTCTCCACTCCGGCGAGTGGAGGTGGTCGTCGGCGCGGCGGGTGCGTCCGATCTGGGTGTGGCCAGATCTATGGTCAGCGTTTTCAAGGTCGGCTTGTTCAGCTGCCGGTGTGCGCGGGTGGTGGGTTCTAGTGCCAGATCTGGCTGTAGTCATCCGGCCCTGATCAGTGGGCTTCTCTCCTGCGGGTTCCTAACAGTGCTGACGTGGTTGCCGGGACCCTAGCCGCGGGTGAAGCTGGTGAAGGAGATCCATATTGGGGGAAACCCCTTGGTCGGCCCTGGTATGGCGGGCCACCGATGACGCTCAAGGGCGCCGCTTTTCTTCTTGGAGACGTCGGTCTATGTCTGCTCCTTCATTTCCCCCCTTTCTGCCTCTCGGTTGAAAACCCTAACTCCGGTCGGAGGCGGCGGTGTCCTTGACACCGTGACCTTCCTGAAGGCGTCGCCTTGAGGGTTGAGTGGTGGTGGGCATTATGTGGGTCCTTGGCGGTTGCTGGTGATGGGCACTGCTTTGGGGGAAACCCTAGGATCTGGTTCTCCAGATCAGACGATGGCGGTATTGCAGTGCCATTTCTCTCCTGGGAGTATCGTTTGTGGACCAGCGCTAGAAGACACAGGCAGGAGGTGGAGCGGCTCCGTCTTGCACAGAGCTTCGGTGGAGTTGTCAAGTTATGCCTGGCCAACAGGTGCTACGCTGAGTCATGCCTGGTTGGTAGGTGCTACGCACGACAGATCTTCCGGAGTCTTCGCGTTTGGACGGACGAGCGCAGGGCGGTGGTGCCGTTGGGCGCCGTGGTGGCGTCGATGGATGTCCAGACTGGCAAGGATGATGTGGACTTATCTCCTAAAGATGGATCTGTGGTCCGATGAAGATGGCGGCTTCTAAAATGTGTGCATGTGGTGTGCGCTTTAGGTCTGCTGCACCGGCTGCTAGTCTCGATACGTTATGTGGATGGATCGGCGACGACACTGGTTGTAGATATGGGAGTGAGAGCACTCCTCATTATCGAATTTGTAGACGTGAGTGGTGGCTTCAGGTGATTTGATGTATGTTCTTGTCAGACCTTTATTGAATAATTAATGAAGATGGCCGCATGCATGATTGATGCAGAGGCCGGGGGTTCAAACTCCCTTTCTAAAAAAACAAACATCTCTCACAATAAATTTTTTAACTTTCTCCGACCGAGGACTTGAACTTATAACAACAACAAAATTGGACCTTGCCTTTCTATTCATTTTTCTCATATTAAACACACACCATGTAGTACATGAACTTTTTCCATTTTTATAATTTGAATTTTGTTTTTCTTTTTGAAATCAAATTGCTCCCAAATAATATACTAAACTTCTTTGTGGATTGAGAGAATTATTTTAAAATGCAAAAAAATCAATTTCTTTTTTGTGTTTTTGAACAAGGAAATACAAGGTGAACCCCTCTCGCAAGAAATTTTGAACTTCCTCGGACAGAGCACTTGAACTTCTTTCAACAAACATTTTAAGCTTTTATTTTTCTATACTTTTATTCTGACCTTAAATACATTCCTAGCAGTGCTTGGACTTCTCGTTGTTTTCACTATGAACTTCTGTCACATTTGTGTGTATACATTGAATTACACGCAATTGAAGGTCACATGTCATTTTTTGCCATTTTCAAACATGTAATTGGCGGTCGGACGTCCCGCAATATAAATTCTGAACCGTGCACGGAGGTGCACATGAACTTCTTGCAACAAATCTGAGTTTTTTATTTACTTCGAACTTCTCTATTATTTTAATTTAAACTTCTTAGTCATATTCAAAGAAAGGAAATATGTTTTCAAATAAGCATCAAACATAACGCATTTCATGTAGTAGTTGAACTTCTCGCTGTTTTCACCTTGAACTTCTGTCATGCATTTTTTGTTCAACCTCTCTCACAAGAATTTATGAACTTTCTCAGGCCGAGCACTTGAACTTCTAGCAACAAAACTTTTAGCCTTTGTTTTTTCATTCTTAATTTTTCATACAATGTGTCCTCGGGAGCACTTTACACCATATAAGAGTTTGTCCAGGCTTGTCCTTTGCTACAAAAAGGATTGGGCCACCTTGCTGCACTTTATTTACTTTTGTTACTTGTTGCTCGTTACAAATTATCTTATCACAAAACTATTTGTTACCACTTATTTCAGTACTTGCAGAGAATACCTTGCTGGAAACCGCTTATCATTTCCTTCTGCTCCTCGTTGGGTTCGACACTCTTACTTATCAAAAGGACTACGATAGATCCCCTATACTTGTGGCTCATCAAGACTCTTTTCTGGCGCCATTGTCGGGGAGTGAAGCGCCTTTGGTAGGTGGAATTTGGTAAGGAAAAATTTATATTCTGTGCTGAAATTTACTTTTCGCTTGAGGACAAGTGAGGTCCAAGCTTGGGGGAGTTGATACGTCCATTTTGCATCATGCCTTTATATCAATATTTATTGCATTATGGGCTGTTATTACACATTATGTCACAATACTTATGCCTATTCTCTCTTATTTTACAAGGTTTACATAAAGAGGGAGAATGCCGTCAGCTGGGCGCGCCCCCCTACCTTGTGGCCCCCCTGGTGGCCCTCCGGTGGCCATCTTCTCGGACGAAACTCCGCCGCCACGAGGCGGAACCTTGGCGGAACCAATCTAGGGCTCTGGCGGAGTTGTTCTGCCGGGGAAACTTCCCTCCCGGAGGGGGAAATCATCGCCATCGTCATCACCAACGCTCCTCTCATTGAGAGAGGGCAATCTCCATCAACATCTTCATCAGCACCATCTCATCTCAAAACCCTAGTTCATCTCTTGTATCTAATTCTTGTCTCCAAGTCCGGGATTGGTGCTAGTAGGTTGCTAGTAGTGTTAATTACTCCTTGTAGTTGATGCTAGTTGGTTTAATTGGTGGAAGATCATATGTTCAGATCCTATATGCATATTAATACCCCTCTGATTATGAACATGTTTATGCTTTGTGGGTAGTTACTTTTGTTCCTGAGGACGTGGGAGAAGTCTTGCTATTCCTAGTCATGTGAATTTGGTATTCGTTCGATATTTTGATGAGATGTATGTTGTCTCTCCTCTAGTGGTGTTATGTGAACGTCGACTACATGACACTTCACCATTATTTGGGCCTAGAGGAAGGCATTGGGGAGTAATAAGTAGATGATGGGTTGCTAGAGTGACAGAAGCTTAAACCCTAGTTTATGCGTTGCTTCGTAAGGGGCTGATTTGAATCCATATGTTTCATGCTATGGTTAGGTTTACCTTAATACTTTTGTTGTAGTTGCGGATGCTTGCAATAGAGGTTAATCATAAGTGGGATGCTTGTCCAAGTATGGGCAGTACCCAAGCACCGGTCCACCCACATACCAAATTATCAAAATACCGAACGCGAATCATATGAACGTGATGAAAACTAGCTTGACGATATTCCCATGTGTCCTCGGGAGCGCTTTACATCATATAAGAGTTTGTCCAAGCTTGTCCTTTGCTACAAAAAGGATTGGGCCACCTTGCTGCACTTTATTTACTTTTGTTACTTGTTGCTCGTTACAAATTATCTTATCACAAAACTATCTGTTACCACTTATTTCAGTACTTGCAGAGAATACCTTGCTGGAAACCCCTTATCATTTCCTTCTGCTCCTCATTGGGTTCGACACTCTTACTTATCGAAAGGACTACGATAGATCCCCTATACTTGTGGGTCATCTGGGTGCCTGGTGTGGAGGCGGGCGGGGCGCCTGGAGAGGTGGTGGCGGGCGGAGGTGGCGAAGGGAGAGGGAGGGACGAGCCCCTAGCAGTGTGGGCAGAGGAAGTTGGAGGGATGGTGGGAGGAGGCGGATGAGGAGGAAGAAAGGGGGGGGGGGGGTGGGTGGTTCATTTGCCAGAGTAGGTGTTTTTTGGGAGCGGGAGGTAGGTGTTATCATAATAAGAATTAGTGTTACTAGAATAAGGTCTTAAAGGTGTTATTAGAATAGATCAATCCTATATATATAGGGTGGGTCTATTCTAATAAGACCTTTAAGACAGGGAGTCATGAAAGTGGTACGCTAGGCTTGGCGGAAACGAGGCGACAGCACGCCGCCACCGCAGGCTACGAGGCTGGCCTGTGCTCCGAACGTGGAAGATGTTCCCATGCTGGAGATGTTGCGGCAGAGTCCGCCCGTGCAGCTCTGTCCGGCCCTGTCCGCCATGCTCGACACTAAATCGTCAGGCTCAGGTCTTGCAGCCGATTCTATCCCGGTGGTTGTGCCCGGCCTGTCCAATGGGGGAGTCCACCTTGCTGATGAACTGGAGGCCGGAGAGAGCCGATGAAGCAGCTGGTATCCGTCAGCCATACAGTTTGATCCCGGAGGCCTCATCACCAACCCTAGGTCTGATCTTCCTAATCACCAAAATTCCTCGCAAGCACAGGATCTAGCTCTGAGCAGGGACGTCCATAGCAGGCCTGTTGCTATATTAAATCTCTCAACTCAGAGGAGTCGCTACAAAAAAATACACTTCCGTGATGATACGTGTTTATCACAGTAGGTCGCGTTTTCTGTCATGCATGTACATCCATGACAAATTTATGACAGAATCAAGATAGTCATACATGTGCTGTCGTAGAAGTGTTCGAGGACATTGCCAAAATTATCATCACGGAAGTGTCCACTTCCATGACGATAAATCGCGCGTCACAGAAGTGCTTTCGTCAAGGGTGACCGACACGTGGCATCCACCGTAACGGAACACCGTTAAGCTATCGGGTCGGACTTTGGATCCGATAACCCGTTAACAGCCACGACCAATGCCGAGTTTCCACGTGTAAAATTCTCATTGGCTGACGGATCCACGCGTCAGCTCCGCGTTGGCACATGTGTCACTCATCCAACGGTCGAGATGGGCCTATGATATGTTGACACGTGGACCGGCCCAAAAGTGGCCCACAAAGATTAAATGGGCCGGCCTAACCGAAGGCCCATAAGATTTAGCGAACCATAATGGGCTGGCCCAGCTAAAGGCCCACAAAATTTAGCGGACCATAATGGGCCGGCCCAGCTAAAGGCCCACACGATTTTGAAGACCATAATGGGCCGGCCCAGCTAAAGGCCCACAAGATTTTGCGGACCACAATGGGCCGGCCCAGCTAAAGGCGCACAAGATTCTGCCGACCATAATGGGCTGGCCCAGCTAAAGGCCCAACATTCTCTGTCAAATCAGCTCGTCAACGGCCTGTCCTAAACTTGTCATCAACGCGGCCCATGGTCACTTCTGGCCCGTTAACAGTCCGCTAAGTAATTGGGCCGAATTATGGCCCGGTGTATTTCCGGCCTGTTAAAGGTCCGACTTCATTTGGGCCCATTTACAGGCCATTAAAACTTTCAGCCCATAAATGACCGTGAAGGATTTGGGTCATATTCGGCTATGTCTGACATTCGGCCTGTTAGAGGCCCACTATAGCTTTGGGCCACTTTCGGCCTGTTGTCATTTTCAGCCTGTTAACGCCGGACGTAAACCATGGGCCATATGTGGCCCAATGTCATATCGGGCCGATTAACGGTCCATATAAAAATGACGATAATCTAGCCCGACCGAAGTTCCGACCTGTTAAAGGCCCGTGTATTAGGTCGGTGCATTTACGGCCCGTCCGAATTTTGGCCTGTTAAAGTCCAGTGGGTTATTTGGCACAATCAGGGCCCAATCTCACTTCCGGTCTATTAAAGACCCATGTATTTTATGGGATCGAGATATTTACACCTGTAAATGGCCTATTTTTACTAAGGGCCCAAATTATGTTTAGGCATGTTAAAGGCCCACTATGGCCACAGGCCTACCAGAAAAATATGAAAGCTTATGCTGATTTAGGCCCAGATATTTTTAGTGGGCTACATGCCAATTTCGGCCCGTAATCGTTTTTAGCCCAATTGGAATGGGCCCGACGAATGTTGGCATGTTGGGCTCCTACGAAGCTTTCGGCTGAATACATTACTAAGATAAACCTACACTATACAAAAATAGCGTCGTAATTACTGCAGCCTGAGGCAGCATCATAAATGTTGTATCACAACAAAATAAATTCCAACCATACAACAAAAGGCCTGTTGGCATAAAGTTTACTGTCCTTCCACATAAAAGCACCATCAGATGTATAGAAGCACATATCATTTGACCTGAGTGCTAATGTTTCAGGCTGTAGAATATGATGGAGCAGCACGATCTCCACCTTTTTCCGCCATTGCTCTTGAACAACAAAGCGAATGTCTGATAGTCTGGTTTCAAAACCATTCATATCTTGACGACATTTCTCATCCACTATTCTTGTTTCCGAAACAACATCCATTAGGGATTGGACTTGTGTCTGGAGCACAGATATATCACTCTGTCTAGTAGGAAGATTTTGTTCAGTAGGCGATTTGGACGAGGTTACCTTGACAACCAACCCAGAATTACACAGGAAGGTGCTTTTTGCACTGTTAGTGGAGAGATACTGACGCACTGTAGCAAGAGGTGACATTGTGCCTGTAGTAGCCTCGTCACCTTCAGGTGGTTGTGGTTGTTCAATCATTTGTTCCATAGCTTCTTGAAAGTTTGAACTTGTAGATTAGTGTACCGGATAAGTTACTAATGAGACGAAAACAAACAAAGTAGGTTAAACGTTTATACATAACTTATTTTGGTGAACTACTGTAATACATTAGCATGTATTGTAGTGCCAACTACATAATAAAATCACTTTCGGAACATATGTCCATGTACCATGCCTACTGTATTGTCTATTTCCTCACATTCGTTGGCATCTAAGGATAAAGAGACATGGTTTAAAGTAGGATGAACATAGTATGACATCATTCATATCATGGGCAAACAAATATAAAGCAAACAGGCTATTTTATCATTGTGTGCGCACGTGAACATAACAACTAGATTACAGTTCAAGACCAAAAGAATATCCTTCATCTCTTTTAAACCATGTAAGGTGAAATGATACATTAAGACAATTGTGAATAAAAGTGAACAGAGTAACTGACATTGGTTGCAAACCAAGTAGTTAAATGAACACATCATAGTACCAATCAGTTCAAGGCAGGATGAGTAAGTACTTACAACAGCGGCTTGAACTGGTGTGCTCATGCCCTTCATCTTGCTGGTGTGGCAATCCTTGAAGATTTGCACTACATTCGGTTCAGGTTATTTTTGGTCCGCACTGGATTTCCTCTGTATTTGGAACTAGTCAATATAGATACGATACTATGGCACAAAAAAGAAGGAAGTAGCAGCTATTTACAAGAGCCTCATAGTGTGCAATATAGCTACGAGATCATGTGGTCTGTTGGAATTTCACTTTAGAATGGTTGGTTTTGTTCTTCAAACAGTTAGCCTAGAAGAAGATACACTTGTAAGGCACATACATAAATACAAGTTCAATATGTGGTCTGATCAAATACATATAGCCTACCTGATACTTTGGATCAGACCAGTGTTTAACAAGGGCTGTCCAGTCTTCATCTGTAATATATTCCACTGGAGATGTTTGGGCGATTTCATTGTTAGCCTTTCCTTCAAAGTGAGATTTTCTAAGGTGGTACCGATAGTGTCGCAGAGCAGACTGAAAAACATGAGTGCATGCTTGTCTAGTTGCATCATCTTTCGGATCCAACTTGAACCTCATCTGTTGAAAAAAGAATGTGAGTCTTATTAGGAGGAAGCTAGAAAGTATGGGACAGAGCAAGACAATATTACTAATTGCGATGAATAACATTACTTACGGATAAATGGTCAAGGAAGGTGTTAAACTGGGTATTGTCTTTCTCATTCCTGTACTGGATCCACGTTGGGAGGATACGTGCATGACACCTAACGGCAACGGCTGCCTCTGATACTAACTTGGCTCACTCTGTAGCATCACGTGGCCTTTTTAAACCTGCCTCAAAATGGATCTCCATTCTTCTTCCTTTAGATTTTGTTAATCTGTCAAGCATTATCCCTGATGTCTGTTTCCGCTTGCGCCGTGGTGCTAGTTCAACAACGAATATGGAAAGTGTTAGTGTACATCAAACTGTGAGAGTACATATAAATGAGCATGCAACTACAACTTGACTCTGTCAGGTACCGTCTTGGTGGTGATGCTCATGTAACGCCCACGATGCGGCTATATCTCCCACGTGTCGAAGCACGACTTAGAGGCATAACCGCATTGTAAGCAATGTCGCAAGTGAGGTAATCTTCACACAACCCATGTAATGAATAAGGGAAAAAGATACATAGTTGGCTTACACTCGCCACATCACACAATAGCATAAATATCATTACATTCATCCAGATACACTCAAGGTCCGACTACGGAACCAAAATAAAGAACAATCCCCAAATGCGACAAAGTCCCCGATCGCCCCAACTGTGCACCACTACTGATCGTTTGGAAAGGAAACATAGTATCGCCCTGAGTCCTCATCGAACTCCCACTTGAGCTTAGTCGAATCTCCTGGAGAGGGATCATCGGTCCCTGCATCTGGTTTTGGAAGGAATCTGTGAGTCACGGGGACTCAGCAATCTCACACCCTCGCGATCAAGACAATTTAAGCTTATAGGAAAGGTAAAAGGTATGAGGTGGCGCTACAGCAAGCGACTAGCATATAAGGTGGCTAACAAACGCAAATCAGAGCGAGAAGAGAAGTCAAAGGCACGGTCGAGAAACTATGATCAAGAAGTGATCCTAGAACAACCTACGTTCAAGCATAACATGAGACCGTGTTCTCTTCCCGGACTCCGCCGAAAAGAGACCATCACGGCCACACACTCTGTTGATTCATTTTAATTAATTTTAAGTTTAAGGTTATCTACAACCAGACATTAAAAAATTCCCATGTGCCCATAACCGTGGGCACGGCTTTTGACAGTTCAAATCCCCGCATGGGTGTCCCAACATAGCCCATCACAAGCTCTCACGGTCAATGAAGGATATTCCTTCTCCCAAGACAATCTGATCAGACTCGGAATCCTGGTTACAAGACATCTCAACAATGGTAAAACTAAACCAGCAAAGCCACCCGAATGTGCCGACAAATCCCGATAGGAGCTGCACATATCTCGTTCTCAGGGCACACCGGATTGTCCAAGGTTCCGGTAGGCCAGCCTAGAGTTGCCCCTGGTGGCTACCGGCGGCTGACAGGTTGGACCGACACTCAGAGGAGCACTGGCCCGGGGGTTTAAATAAAGATGACCGTTGAGTCCGCGGAATCCAAGGGAAAAAGAGGCTAGGTGGCAAATGGTAAAACCAATGTAGGGCATTGCTGGAGGAGTTTTATTCAAGGCGAACTGTCAAGGGGTTCCCATTATAACCCAACCGTGTAAGGAACGCAAAATCAAGGAACATAACACCGGTATGACGGAAACTAGGGCGGCAAGAGTGGAACAAAACACCAGGCATAAGGCCGAGCCTTCCACCCTTTACCAAGTATATAGGTGCATTAAGATAGATAAGACATAATAATGATATCCCAACAATAAACATGTTCCAACAAGGAACAAACTCCAATCTTCACCTGCAACTAGCAACACTATAAGAGGGGCTAAGCAAAGCGGTAACATAGCCAAACAACGGTTTGCTAGGACAAGGTGGGTTAGAGGTTTGACATGGCAATATGGGAGGCATGATAAGCAAGTGGTAGGTATCGTAGCATAGGCATAGAAATAGAGCGAGCATCTAGCAAGCAAAGATAGAAGTGATTTCGAGGGTATGGTCATCTTGCCTGCAAAGTTTTCCGAGTTGACGTTAGCTTGATCCTCGTAAGCGTACTCAACGGTCTCCTCTATCACGTACTCGTCTCCCGGCTCTACCCAAGCAAGAACAACAAACAAAGGGGAAGACAATCAACCACGAGCAATGCACAAGCAACATGATGTGAGACATGGTATGATATGTGGGAAAGGGTATGCGGTGCATATGCATGTTTCATAAAGGAAAGATTGAACCTGGCCTCAAAGTGGAAAACCAAGAGTGCCACTGGAAAGATGAGTTTATTTCAGTCGAAATCGATATAAAGATCACCGGAATCGGATGCACGTTTTGGAAAGACAAGCAAAACAAATATGGCACCGATCTGCGATTAACAGAACGAGGTCATCTAAATGCATCAAGAACAACAAGCTACTACACTCTAACATAACAACAAAATGCATGGAAGGGATCCACTCAAGATTCTTGAAAAAAGATGAACACTGAGCTATGGCTAATTCACTCAATAGCAGGTTCAAACAAGCATGACAAAAGTGCAAAAATATCAGGTTACAGACTTTGTGAAAATAACATGTCAGGAATATAACATCAGGAAGCAATGTTTAGAGCAAGATAACAACATGTTGCAGGAACATATCATGGCAAAGCAAGGCTTGGCATGAAGCTACTCAAAGCATACAACAAAATTCCCTTACCGACCATAAGCCAAAAGGGATCATAAAATACAATGGCAACCATGTGAACATACCAATTATCGTTAACACATTCAGACTTAGTAGAAAACTAGAACATGGCAAAACAGATATTAAGTAGGCACATTTACGAGCTCGATGCACTCACTACAAGGCATTGCATGACAAACTAAGCATACGCCCAACAAGTAGACATGGCATAGAAGCTAAACATGGCAAGAACAACAACATATCCTGCATGGATCAACTACAACAACCTCGGCAAAAATGCTTAATATGTAAATATTCTACCAGGAACATTTTATAGCAAAATTTGAGCTCGATTGAGTCAAGCTAGGGTGCTCCATAATTGCAAACAAAGGCATGAATGGATAGAGCACCACAATATCTACAAAACATCCTTACTGATCATGCGCAAAAGAGGCACGGATCACTCGGTAGCAACATGAAGACATGGCATAAAAATATTGACAGGACAAAGACTTAGAGTATTTCTAAGTCCCTGAAAACAGCAACATTAAGAGGGCTACTTTGCATGCTTGTGCTAGTCACCACAGAGATCACAAAAATACATGGCATACACCCCTGTAAAGATGGCATGGCATACTTCAAAACTCATGTAGGGCTCAAGTTCATAAGATGCACAAAACAATCATGGTAAAAATGACAAAAGAGCAATTACTGATAAGAAATTGAAACTAACAGAAACTAGCACTCTTCCAACAGCATTTAGGGCATCAAGATGTGCTCAAATGAACATGATGCAATGAGATGAAATGAAGTACTCGTCGAGACAAACAATTTGGTATGCTACACGCCCAAAACGGAGCCACGGATGCAGAGTTATGATGCGATGAACATATGCAAAAATTACTGAGAGAGGGAAAAGTCAACCCCGGCTAGGGTTTACTATAGCGCGGATCCAGATCGGCGCCGAAGTCGAGGATGGCCGGGGCTCGCAGGAAATGGAGACACGGTGGCCGGACTGCGGGGCCCACCGGCGCAGGGAGGCGGTGGAGGACGGCGTCGGCGGCGGGCGGTGAGGAAGGCGGCAGGGCGCCGGCGACGAGGCGGAGCGGCGAGGTCGGCGGCGCCAGCGGGCGGCAGCCAGTGCGGCGGAGTCGGCAGCCAGGCGGCGATGGCGTCGGGCGGCGGATGAGGAGACGGGCCGCGGGGGCTCTCCCCGGGCCGGAGCGGGCGCCGGCGGTGGCGCGCCATGTGGCGGCATGCCACTGGCTGCGGGCGGCGGCGACGACTCGTCCGGTGGGAACCGGACGTATCCGGCGGCGGAGATGGGCGAGGCTAGGGTTTAGGGGTGGATGGGATCCGAAAATTTTGGTGGAGAGGCCTTTTTATAGGTAGGAGGAGCTACGAGGCTCCAAATTGAGCATGGTTTTTGGCCACGCGATCGTGATCGAACGACCTAGATGATGGAGGGGGTTTAGGTGGGTTTTGGGCCACTTTGGAGGGGTGTTGAGCTGCCACACACATGAGGCCTTTTCGGTCCCTCGGTTAACCGTTGGAGTGTCAAATGAGGTCCAAATGGCACGAAACATGACAGGCGGTCTACCGGTAGTAAACCAAGGCCGCTTGGCAAGTCTTGATCCAATCCGAGAACGTTTAATGCCTGCACACGAAAAGAGGTAGAAAGGGACACCGGAGGACATAGGAGCGCGGGAATGCAAAACGGACAACTGGGAAAAAGCTCGGATGCATGAGATGAACGCGTATGCAAATGCGATGCACATGATGACATGATATGAGATGCAAGACAAAGACAAAAGCACACGAAGACAAAAACCCGACAACGAGGAAATAACATAACTTAGTGTCGGAAATGGCAAGAGTTGGAATACAATTATGGCATGTTACATACGGGGTGTTACAAAACTCCACCACTACGAAAGGATCTCGTCCCGAGATCTAGGACTGGAAAAACTCCGGGTACTCAGAACGTAGGTGGTCCTCACGTTCCCAGGTGGCTTCACGGTCGGAATGATGTGACCACTTGACTTTCAGGAATTTGATAGACTTGTTGTGAGTATTGCGCTCAGTTTCTTCAAGAATAGCAACGGGATGCTCATGATAAGACAGGTCTTCCTGGAGATCAATCTCTTCAAAGTTGATGGTGCAGTCAGGAGTCTTGAAACACTTGCGGAGTTGAGACACGTGAAACACGTCGTGCACGTTTGCAAAGTTGGATGGAAGCTCAAGTTGATAGGCAAGATCGCCTTTTTTGCTGATGATCTTGAAAGGACCGACGTATCTAGGGGCAAGCTTCCCTTTGATACCGAAGCGACGAGTACCTTTCATTGGAGAGACGTGGAGGTAGACATGGTCTCCGATCTCGAAAGCCAAGTCACGATGCTTGCTATCATAGTAACTCTTCTGGCACGATTGCGCGGCTTTGAGATTTTCATGAATGACTTTGCACATTTCTTCAGCCTCTATTATCAAGTCATTGCCAAGAAGTTGACGTTCATCAGTCTCTGACCAGTTTAGAGGAGTACGGCACTTCCTGCCATAGAAAATCTCGAATGGGGCCTTGCCCGAACTCGCTTGAAAGCTGTTGTTGTAGGAGAACTCGGCATATGGAAGACAATCTTCCCACTTCATACCGAAAGAGATGACACATGCCCTGAGCATATCTTCAAGAATTTGATTGACTCGCTCGACTTGGCCACTAGTTTGAGGATGAAAAGATGTGCTAAAGCGGATGTTGGTGCCCATGGCCTTCTGAAAATAATCCCAGAACTTAGAGGTAAAGATGTTGCCACGATCTGAAGATATCAACTGCGGAATGCCATGCAAGGAGACAATCCTGGAGGTATATAGCTCTGCCAACTAAGCTGCTGTGATAGATTCTTTGATAGGAAGAAAATGAGCCACTTTAGTGAGCTTGTCGATGACAACAAAGATAGCATCATTGCCACGCTTGGACTTTGGAAATCCAGTCACGAAGTCCATCTCAATATGGTCAAACTTCCATTCTGGAATGGCAAGAGGTTGGAGGAGACCAGCTGGTCGTTGATGTTCTGCTTTCACTCTTCTGTAGACGTCACATTCATTAACGAACTGAGCAATATCGCGCTTCATTCGAGTCCACCAATACGACTGCTTGAGGTCATGGTACATCTTTGTACATCCAAGGTGAATAGAGAGGAGTGAATTGTGAGCCTCGTTCATAATGACTTTATGAAGGTCACCTTTAGGAACAACAATGCGATCCTCGAAGAATAGAGTATCCTTGTCATCAAGACGATATCACTTGTACTTGGGTTGACTCTTGGCAATCCCAACCTTCACCTTCTTCACCATAGCATCAAGAAGTTGATCCTCGCGAATCTGATCTTCCAAAGTAGGAGAGACTTGGAGGTTGGCAAGAAATCCTTGAGGAACAACTTGAAGATTAAGTTTGCGAAAAGCTTCACAAAGCTCTGGATGGTAAGGCTTGAGAATCAAACTGTTACAGTAAGCCTTTCTGCTCAAAGCGTCAGCAATTACATTGGCCTTGCATGGAGTATATTCAATACTCGGATTATACTCTTGAATCATTTCGACCTAACGAGTCTACCTGAGGTTGAGGTTTGGCTGAGTGAAGATGTACTTGAGGCTCTTATGATCAATGAAGATGTCCACTTTCCTTCCCAATAATAGATGTCTCCATGTTAAAAGAGCATGGACAACTGCCGCCAACTTGAGGTCATGAGTGGGGTAGTTCTTTTCGTTGGGCTTCAACTGGCGAGAGGTATAGGCCACAACTTTCTTCTCTTGCATCAACACTGCACCAAGACCTTGAAGGGAAGCATCACAGAAGACCTCGAACGGTTTGGATTCATCAGGAGGAGTCAGAACTGGAGCAGTAACTAACTTCTCTTTCAGGGTGTTGAAAGCGATGTCACAATCAGGCGACCAGACATACTTCACATGCTTCTGGAGAAGGTTGGAAAGAGGCTTCGCGATCTTTGAGAAGTTCTCAATGAACCTTCGACAATAGCTTGCGAGCCCAAGGAAGCTGCGGAGGTGCTTCACATTCTGAGGTGGTTCCCAATTCACAATTGCAGACACCTTCTCAGGATTAACAGCTATGACCTTGGCGGAGATGATATGCCCAAGGTAGAGAACCTCATCGAGCCAAAACTCGCACTTTGAAAACTTCACATAGAACTGATGTTCACTGAGTTTGTGCAGCACCAATCTCAAATGCTTGGCATGATCCTCCTTGTTCTTGGAAAAGACCAAAATGTCATCGAGGTAGACCAAGACGAAGTCATTTGTGTAGGCGTTGAAGATGAAGTTCATCATGCGGGAGAATGTTAGAGGAGCGTTGACAAGGCCAAAAGACATGACAGTGTATTCATATGAACCATAGCTTGTTCTGAATGCTGTCTTGGGGATATATTCTTTACGAATGCGAATTTGATGATAGCCCATACGTAGATCAAGCTTGGAGAATACTTGAGCACCTTTGAGTTGTTCGAAAAGCTCATTGATGTTGGGAAGTGGGTACTTGTTCTTTATGGTCTTTTTGTTCAATGGACGGTAGTCGACGCAAAGTCGGTCCGTTCCATCCTTCTTCTTGACAAAAAGAACACCACCATCCCATGGAGAAGAACTTGGTCGGATGAGACCCATACGCTCTTGAATATCGAGTTGCTTCTTCAGCTCCTTCAACTCTTCAGGTC